>NW_026888919.1:0-11989 GCF_032173495.1 Musca vetustissima
ATGTTGCATACACTTCTCAGTTACGTATTGCTGTAAGAAAAATCGGAAGAAATATCTAATCCAAAGCCAAGGAATTGCAAAAGGAAAAAATATCTAGGTATTATTGCAAGCAATGGGAGCTGCAATACAAATGGATAAAGAAAGACGAAGAGACTAAACGTCCAATTTGTATTGCCTGCAAACAACTATTAGTTAATCAAAAAACGCATATTATTCGACATGGAAGCGCAAAAAAACATATTGAAAATTATAAAAGCTATCGAATCGGAGAAAATGCAGTTGACGAGTTTTTTACCACAAAACAATAGCCATTCAGTGAATGTTGCGGTGGCAGAAATTAAGCTGGTACTTCGAATGATTATTAACAATCAGTCATACCGATCAATGGACAAACTTGCCAAATTCAATTCCTCTCATTTATCCAGATTCGTCGATAGCAAAATTGGTTTGTATATAATTACCGATATATTGATGAGGTAATAATTTACATCACACATTACAGGTGACCTGCGGGCGCACTAAATCAAAACAAGTTGTTCAAGTACCCAACATTTTTCATATTGGTTGTGTTTGCCATTCCATCAATTTGGTGAATTCTTCATCTCTAAAGTGCATTCCCGATAACGTGGAACAGCTGTTAAGAGACATTTTTAATTACTTTAAAAGTGCAAAGAGGCAATCAGATTATAAGGAACTCCAAAGCATTTTCGATGTACCTGAGCACAAGCTTTTAAGATTAAGTGACACTAGATGGCTTTCTTTCGAATCTGTTTCCAGGCGGGTACTTGAACAGTGGTCTGTACTGCAACACTATTTTATAAAAGAACAATTTGAGACAAAATGTGCAAAGCAATTGAAAAAAATACATTCAATTCAAAATGAGTTATAAATAGTAAATAAGATATATTTACATTTTTTAGTTTATGTTCTTAAAATAATGAACACTCTAAACACCTCTTTTCAAAGCGAGTCTTCTCAAATAATATACCTTTGTTCTATGACAAAAGACATTTTACTTCAACTTTTCAGAAACTTTGTAAAAAAGGAATTCATAATTCTTCCTGAAATTTGGACCATTGATTATAAAAATTGTTTTCACATCAAGGATGTGACGCAAATATATATAGGTTATGAGGCGGAAAAATTAATTTCTTCAGAAAATATAGCAGAAGAAAATGTTTCTCTAATTAAAGGCAATATACTTAAATTTTATCAAAATGTGTGTGATCAAATATTGTCAAGAATTGATATTAATAACAAAAGACTGAATATTTTAAGATTCTTAGATCCTCTTCACATTAAATCTAAAGAAGATATAGATTATAAAAGTATAGTGACTGAATATAGTTACGTAATAAGCCATCCAGAAGCTTTTATCTATGAATTAAAGTTATTAGAAAGTAAGTCAAATGATAAATTATATGAAAACTTATTCGCAAAAACGAATATTGAACTTTTTTGGAATGAAGTTGGAAATTTAAAAAACAATCTAAATGAATATCTATACCGTAATGTGTATCAGTTTGTTGTATATGTTTTTACTTTGCCTCACAGCAGCGCTTGTGCTGAACGAGTTTTTTCAAAACTGACGAATATGAAAAATAAATTAACAAATAGGTTGAAAATAGAAACTTGCCACTTCATGTTATCAGCAATTAATTTAGTTGAGTGTGAATTGGAAGATTGGAATCCTAGTAATGATCTCATTCAAAAATATAGAAAAGAAGTCACAAATAAATAATAAAAACCAGTAAGGAAAGTAGTAAAGTCGGACGGGGCCGACTATATGATACCCTTCACCACTTTGAGTATATTCAACAGATGAATCCTAACAGAAGTCGCATTTTTAAAGGACCAGTAAAATGAAATTGGAACCATAAACACGTCATTCTGCAACCGATACTAAATTCTTCATTTGGTCAGATATAGAAGCTATATCTAAATCTGAACCGATTTCAGGAAACTTAACACACATCATTCTAGACCTAATTTGTTACGCTGTGACAAATTTCGTGCAAATCGAAAGATATATAGGGACTTTGATGCACCATTTACATTAAATCTGACGAAAGTATATGTGGGAGCTATATATAAATCTGAACCGATTTTCAGGCAACTTTACACACATCATTCTAGACCTAATTTGCTACGCGGTGCCAAATTTCGTGCTTAAATCGACTCAAAAAGTGATTCTATGCATATTCTCAAAAGGAGCCATGGGTCTATCTCGATTATTTTTGCATGTTACAAACATATGCACAAAAACATAATACCCTGTACCAGAAAAAAGAATTTGGTTCAATAACCTCAAAACCTGGGGGCTACCAGAAAAAATTGACCAATATTTATAATTTATAGTGGAGAGATGTGCTACCTAATAAGAACTCGACGTACTAAATTACAGTCAATTTGGTCGAAAAATCCGATCAGAACCCCCAAAATACCAAAAATTTTGGGGTACCGTTATATGGGTACTACCAGAAAAACTGGACCTATATTTATAATTTTTAGTGGAGTAATTTGGTACCCAATAAGAACCCAATGTACAAAATTTCAGCGAATTCAGTTATAAAACGAGCCCAAAAACCCGAAAATACCGAAAATTGGGGGTGCCCTTATATGGGGGCTTTCCGAAAAAATGGACCTTTATTTATAATGTTTGGTAGGGAGATTTGCTACCCAATAAGAACACAAAGTACCAAATTTCAGTGAATTCGGTCGAAAAATGCGATCAAAACCCCCAAAATACCGAAAATTGGGGGTAATCTTATATGGGGGCTATCCGAAAAAATGGACCTTTATTTATAATTTTTGGTAGGGAGATTTGCTACCCAATAAGAACTCAATGTACAAAATTTCAGGGAATTCAGTTAAAAAACGCGCTCAAGAACCTCAAAATACCGAAAATTTGGGGGTACCCTTATATGGGGGCTATGCGAAAAAATGGACCGTTATTTATAATTTTTGGTAGGGAGATTTGCTACCCAATAAGAACACAAAGTACCAAATTTCAGCGAATTCGGTCGGAAAATGGGATCAAAACCCCCAAAATACCGAATATTGGGGGTAATCTTATATGGGGGCTATCCGAAAAAATTGACCTTTATTTATAATTTTTGATAGAGAGATTTGCTACCCAATAAGAATTCAAAGTACCAAATACCATGGGTCTATCTCGATTATTTTTGCCTGTTACAAACATATGCACAAAGACATAATACCCTGTACCACAGTGTGGTGAAGGGTATAATAATGTTATTTTAATAACTTTATTTTATCAAAACATATGATTTAAAATGATATGATTTAATTATTTTTTAATATGCAATATGTACATACATATATTATTACTTTGTCGTATTACATATAGATGAATTAGTTGTTTTGTTCTAAACTGTTATTTTTTTTTTAAATAAAATGTGAAATAAATTGTGTCACTTTCTGTGCCACCATTTTAAATTATATGTGCCACTTTTTTTAAGAAATGATACTTTTTGTGATACTTTTTGAAAAATTCCAGCGGTCACACTGGGTAACGATCAGTGTTGCCAGAAGTTGTAAAAATGCTAAACGACAGAAAAGACGAACTTACCGCTTTTTCACTTGTTTAAATTGTAACTGTATTATTTATATTTTGAGAAAAGTTTCACTTTTTATACCCTTCACCACTCTGTGGTACAGGGTATTATGTCTTTGTGAACCGTGTGACACATGGTTCATTTGAGAATATACATATAATCACTCTCAGAGTTCATTTATGCATGTCCGTCTGTCTGTCCATGTTAAATTGTAAACAAAATGCATTTCACATTTATTATCCGAATGAGAAAACATTTGGCACAGATCATTTATTTGCCTCAAGGACGAACCTCATTGAAATTGGTAAAAAATCCGTTCATATGTAGGTACAGCTTCCACACATATTTTTGTACGATTTTTATCAAATTGTGAACCAACGAGTCAAATTTAGGCTAATTGATACAAAATTTTGTAGCACGTACTGAAGTTAGGATAACCTAACGTGTGCCAAGTTGTATTGAAATATTAAGGTTTCAATGTATATATTCGTCCGATTTTTAGCAAATGGTGCACCAAAGGTAAAGGGTATCATATAGTCGGCCCATTTATCTTTACTTATTTCCTTATTGGTTTTGTTTTTAAAAGTTAAATGTCAGTTACGTTTTGTATACCCTTCGCCACACTGTAGTACAGGGTATTATGTCATTGTCCATATGTTTGTAACAGGCAAAAAGAAACGAGATAGACCCATGGTTCCTTTTATTTATGCATGTTCGTCCGTCTGTCTGTCGTCCGTGAAAACGTGATTGCCGAAGGTGGACCAGTCTCACCTATTGAGTTTTGTTAAAATCGATTCAGATATATCTTGTATATATTCCACGACTTTTATCCAAAAGATGCATTAAATGTTAAACAACGCACTGTGCTCGGGGATTCCGCAAGACTTGAGTCAGGTTTTTTTCAAATCGGTCCATATTTATTCACATAACTCTAGTAAATACTTTTGTTCCATTTCATACAAATTATACACCAAAGATCCTAAGTCTGATAGAATGACATAAAATGTTGCATATGTTTCAATATGACTTGTGATTGGATCGTAAGAAATCGGTTCGTATGTATATTGGTCACATTTTACATTTCAAGCTTCGTACAAAAAATGCAATGTCTGTTCCATCGACAGAATTTTAAAATGACATTTTATGCTTCATTTGTACCGGTACATATAGCGGTCTTAAAAGCGTTTATTGTACCCAAAGCGGTCCCGTCCGACCTCCGCAAAATGGACCAATAATGATAACTTCTGGTATTGGGATTCTCTACTCAATGATTATCCAAAGTATAAAATTACAGTCCGTGTGGTTAAAATACGTGGCAGAACTTCTCAAGATACCGATGTTTGTGATATACCGTTATATGGGGACTATCCTAAAAAATGTAGTGCTGCAATGCGTAAGTAAACCAAATGTCAATTTCCAATTGCCTATAGTTACATCCGTTTGCATTTATGGTGGGATAACCAACGGTTGGCATATTTGTCATGGGGAGGGTAATGTAAAATCATTTAAAACAATGTAACAAAGTGATAACTGACTACTAAATGGGAACGAAACCTAAATATTTTAAAAACTTCAAATTTTGCATCAATACAATTCAATAATTTTCCATCATGAACACAAAATGTGAATAAACGAATAGTATTGCATCATGTACATGCATTTTATGTCGAAAACATTCCATATTCAGAACTATCTGCTAATCCCTCGACCATTATAACAATACATCCACTCTAGAGTGTTTACTTTGCTACATTCCCATCTTTTTGAACAGCAACAACAATGTCGTAATATAAATTCATTTTGTAATCCGATTATGTGCAGCTTACAACGCTTAGTAACAGTTCAAATATTTGTGTGTAATATTAGCATCACTATCGGCAATCTAATAACATAATAATAAACACATTTTTTATAGATCTACGAATATAAAATATGGAAACATTTGTATATATATTATGTCTTTGTGCATATGTTTGTAACAGGCAAAAGGAAACGAGATAGACACATGGTTCCTTTTGAGAATATGCATAGAGTCACTTTCTGAGTCGATTATGCATGTCCGTCCGTCGCACGCTGGGTTGAGCGGTAGGCAAAGTGGCGATTAATTCAAAAAATGAACTTCAACTTTAATAACCGTTTTTGGTACCGAATGAAAGAAGATAAAATTCTACATCACTAATTGCCAAAATAAAAGTTCTTAGTTGTTTACTTTATTTGTAGTGTGTCTTCAAAGTTCAGAAATTATTATTATTTTTGCGCGCATTGGTTAAAAGTGAAAATTTGCATATTTCCAGTAATAATTTTTTTAATAAAGACTTCTAAAATTGGAAATTTTATTATGGAGCCGTCTACTTCAGGTGTTTGAGCATATGAAAAATATTTGTTTGTTTAGATAAATGTTTTGGAAATATAAAAAATAATAAGGAAATTGCTCCAAAATTTGAGGTATTTTTGATGTTTGTATTGGATTTCAACTGAATTATCAGTGAAACTTAGTAAAACTGCTTATATTTTCTTAAAATATGAAGTTTCAGCTTAAAAATTCCAGAAAAACTTTTTGCCGATTTGGTGCATTTTTTGACTTATTAAAGAATTTGTAAAATAACCCAGCTAAATGAAGAATCTCAGGAAGCCAGAAATAAGGACTTCAAAACACTTTGGAAACACTATTGAGAACACTTTTCCAGTAAATTAAGTCGGGGAAAATTCAATAGAAGACGTCTTTAATAGATTTCTTTTAACTTCATATCTATTTATTTCGAGCAAGAGGAAGAGTTGTAAAAAGAATATACAGCAAATGTCTCAGACTGCTTTGGACTTACTTATCCTTACCCAAAAGGAAAATGATAATGGTGACGAATATGATGAAGATTATTTTAACGAATTGTATGATGACTAACAAATAAATGATTATTATTAAGTAAATTAATTTTATAATTGTTGTGAAGTAAAAGATGATTATGAAATTAATAATACTGTTAAAATTAATGAAATGCAGTAAATAAAAAACCGTACAATTATATTTTTTAGTTATTTTTTCCTGTAATGGTTGTTTGTTTTATTTTTATACTATGGTTTTTGTATATGAATATTGATCAATATGATATAATAATATTTTCTAATGCAACTTTTTTTAAATATGTGGAATTATGGAATTTGAAGAAAAAATCGGATTTTAATTTAAAATTTTGGGTGTATTAATAAAGATTAAATATTTATTAATTTTTATTTTTTAAGAACAATTCTTTTTTCCTAAAAGCACATTAAGTATGCTCTAATTTTTAATTGAATTTCCTATTTTATAATTTTTCTTTGATTAGTTATAGCGAAAATTGTGATCCAAGACCACTTTTTCCAAAATACAAAAAAGGCCATAAAATATTGAAACACAATTTTTTTTATTTTTTTTTTTTTTTGGTTTTCTAATTATGCTTTTATGTATTTATGAATATCCATCAATAAAAAATAACAATATTTTAAAATTACGGCTTTCCTGAATTAATCGCCATTTTGCCTACCGCTCAACCCACTGTGCGTCGTCTGTCCATGTTAAATTGTATACAAAGTGCACTCGCATTTATGATCCGAATTGAACCAAGTCTAGAATTTTCGTCCGATTTAACCAAATTAAACCTAGAATAACCTGTATTGAATTATGTAAAATGTGAACATATGTTGATTTTCGTCTGAGTTCAAGCAAATTGTGGACCAAATAACAACCATATACCGATCGAGATAAATTTTTAGGACAGTACACTCTGCTGCAGCATGCCAAATACATCCCGATTTACATACAGCTCCCATACAAAATTTTAAACGATTTCATACAAATGTTACACCAAATGGTATTAAATTAGTTCAAATATCTGTGTTGTTCACACAGCCATAATTCAAATCATCATTTTTGATCACGGTTATTCCTATGGTGCAGGGTATACCAAATTTGGCTTAGTTCTATTTAGTTTTTTATTAGTATACGAAGGTCCATAACTCTAATTAAGCAATTCATATCCAATTAACAAATGTATTGATTTCCCAAATGAAAATCATCAACAACATCTTCACACAAAATTGAAAGTTGTGGTTGCTGTGGTTTCTAATGATGGCATGGCATAGACAAAGACTGTGTATTTATAAACTTCAAAATTTCTACCGCATTTTCCTGAATATAAATTAAGGAGTCTTTTGGGTTTTGATTTGTTATAATAACAATAATATGGAATTGTGGTTATTTGTTTATAATTATGTAGGAGAATGTGGTTATAGTAAGGGCTGGTGAGTTATTGTTAATTTACTTAAGTCATGGAGTTTGCCTTTGGATTACATTAAACTACGTAAAATTAATGAACTGCTGCATATGTCGTAAAATAATAAAATCAGTATGAAAATAAAACCAGTAAGGAAAGTAGTAAAGTCGGACGGGGCCGACTATATGATACCCTTCACCACTTTAGGTATATTCATCAGATGGAATCCTAACAGACGTTGCATTTTTGAAGGAACATTAACATGAAATTAAACATGTCATTGTGCAACCAATACGAAATTTTGGTCAGATATTGAGTTGCTTCTTACAATGGGACAATATTATGTAAATAAATTTAAAACAAGATATCGAAATCTAAACCGATTTCATCCAAACTTGTCACATGTTAGGTTACACTTATTTCAGATTGTTTTGTGCATTCGGCCACATTTTGAGTTCTTCATTTACTTATAAATCCAAATTTCGTGCAAAGACGAAAATATATATGGGAGATATATCTAAATTTGAACTGAATTTCACGAAACTTTGCACACGTCATTCTAGACTCAATTCAGTACGCGATGCCAAATTTCGTGCAAATCGAATGATATATAGGGACATTGGTGCACCATTTACATAAAATCGGACGAAAACATATATGGGAGCCATATCTAAATCTGCTATATCTAATCGATGCTATATTTCGTGCAAATCGAATGATATATAGGGACATTGGAAACTTTGCACACCACGCAATTCAGTGCGCTAGAAAATCGGACATTGGTGCACCAAAATATATATCTAAATAGTCTAACGACTACCCAACCGCATCACACGGAACAAATCAGATAACTATTTTAATATAAACAAGTGAAAAAGCGTTAAGTTCGTCCGGGCCGAACTTTGTATACCCTCCACCATAGGAATACGTACAGTTACGTGAAAAGAAAATAACGACAATTCTACCAATCGATTGTTGCAAACCCAAAAATGTTGACCTATATTGTGAACGCATGGTAGGGTGAAACATTTGTATAAAATCCTCAAAATACTGCAATTTAGAGGACAATGTTATATGAGGCATACCTAAAGCGGGACCAATATTGAAAACATTGTGTAGGAATTAGCGAAAATTTGGAGTTTTATAATAAGAAGGGTTATGCCTAATTAAGGACGATGTAGCTCAATTTCGAAGCTAATATTAATACTCTTCACCACACTGTGGTACACGGTGCTACGTCTTTGGGCATATGTTTGATACAGGCAAAAGGAAACGAGATAGACAAATGTTTCCTCTTAAGAGTATCCATATAATATTTTTCTGAATCGATTTTTCCATGTCCGTCCGTCTGTGCGTCCATGTTAAATTGTAATCAAAGACAGGTCGCATTTATGATCCAAATTGGATAAATTTGGCACAGCTCTTTATGTGGCCTTAGGACGAACCCAATTGAAAATGGGTAAAATCGGTTCAGATTTAGGTATAGATCCCATATATAGTTTCTATGCCAAAATTTGGCAATCTATGTCAATTCGTTTAGACGCTAGTGTGATTAAAACAGACAGACGGGCATGGCTATATCATCATAGAATTTTACGGTGATCAATAATATATATACCGTATATGGTCGGAAATGATTACAGACGACAGACGGACATGGCTATATCGTCATAGAGTTTTACGCTGATCAAGAATATATATACTTTATAGGGTCGGAAATGATTATTTCGATGAGTTACAAACGGAAAAAAAATTAATATACCCTCCATACTATGGTGGAGGGTATAAAAAGGGGGTTATATGGGGACAACCACAAAAAGGGGGCGAATATTAAAAATTTTTGGAAGGGAGATTTGTTACCATATACGACTACAAAATACCAAATGCAGCAAATTCGATTGAAAAACGCGCTCAAGAACACAAAATACCGAAAATTGGGAGTACCCTTATATGGGGGCTATCCGAAAAAATTGTAATTTACAACAGACTGTCCGTCTGTTGGTGTTAAATTGTAAACAAAGTACAGGTCGCATTTATAATCCGATTTGGATGAAATTTGGCACAGCTCATTTGTTTGGCCCAAGGGCGAACCCTATTGAAATTGGGAAAATCGGTTCAGATTTCGATATAGCTCCGATATATATTTTCGTCCGATTTCAGGCAAATGGTGCACCAAAGTCCAAACGTATTGAATTGAGTCTAGAGTGATGTTTGCCAAGTTTCGAGAAAATCGGTCCAGATTTAGATATAGCTCCCATATATAGTTTCGTCCGATTTCATGTAAATGGTGCACCAAAGTCCCTATATAGGCTTATATTTGCACGAAAATTGGCATAACAAACTGAATTGAGCCTAGAGTGATGTCTGCCAAGTTTCGAGAAAATCGGTCCAGATTTAAATATAGCTCCCATTTATATTTTCGTCCGATTTGATGTAAATGGTGCACCAAAGTCCCTATATATCCTTCGATTTGCCCGAAATTTGGCATAACGTACTGAATGTACGTTAAAGTGATGTCGGTCAAGTTTCGTGAAAATCGGTGAAGGTTTAGATGTATCTCCAATATATATTTTCGTTCGATTTAATGTAAATTTTGTACAAAATTTTATTAACGTTTTACAAAGTAGTGACAAATTATAATTTTAAGCATATATTTGAGGCGGTTTCTATAGAAATTTCAATATATTCCAGTGAACTTAATATTCAAAGCCATTCTCAAAATATTGAAAGTATGTCGTAAATTCAAATGTTTTTCAACTAAAAATATGTCTGAGTTTGGTTATTTTCTTAATGTCTGTAATACAGACAATTTTGCTTTGTAGTCACTTCATAAAATATTCACTTCTTTTTGGTTTTATTCGTTATATGATTTAATAATTCTATTTTATGTGCAATATTTGTTAACGTACAGCATTTCATTTGTTATGCAGCATTTCTAATTACAACACATTTGTGTCAATTGTGGCAAAGGACAATTTGCTGAATATTCTACAATAACAATATAATATTTGAGGTCTGGTAAATATTTTATATGTTGCATTTATTTTATTTGTTTGTTGCAAATTAATCGATCAATGTGGTTTGAATTGTTCAGACATGAGCATATATAATTACAATGGCATTTAAACAATTAGCTTTTATAACAATGACTGTTTATTGATGGATGTATTCGATTATCGCATTAGTACACGTGTCTTATTAAATGGGGCCCTATCTAAAGCCTACTTATTTTTATACCCTTCACCACACTGTGGTACAGGGTATTATGTCTTTGTGCATATGTTTCAAAATTTCGAAATATTCTGTAGTGATTTTACATCTGGTGGCAATTCATTATATCTTTTACTGCCAATATAATCAATCCTTTGTTTGGTTTTTTCCAATCTACATCTTGCGATTCGCAGGTTGCTCTGATTTCTTGTGTGCACATTATTTTGGTTTTGTGGAATAGTGATTGTATGGTGGCCAATTTGTTTGATATTTTTGAAAATATAAACTAGAGTTTGATATATATGTCGTCCATGAATAGGTAATACATTTACTGCAAAGTCCCTATATAATGAATCTGTGGAATATCTCAAGGGCAAATTGTAAATAGTTTTTAAAGCTTTATTTTGCATGCATTGCAAAGATTTTAATGAATTGTTAGACTTCTTGTAAGCATATAGAATAGCCAAGTAATTTAAATGTGATTGAATAAGTGATTCAAATATTAAAAGCTTAGTTCTTAAGTTTAAATTATTTTGCATCTTATATAGGATTCCAATTGCAGGCGCTATTTTACTTTTAACATTATCTATATGCAAATCCCAGGATAGATTGCTTTGAAGTGTTACTCCTAAGTACTTAGTAGATAGTGTCTCATTAATGACTTCCCCATCAACATAGATGTTAAACGAAGTAGAATCATCTCTTGACAAATAAGGACGAAATCGAACTATTTTAGTTTTGCTTGGGTTTATAAGCAATCTATTCAATCGAGTAAATTCAACAATCAAAGCCGCATCACGTTCCATTCTCACTTTCAATTCAATATCATGCTTATAGGGATACAGTAAACATATATCATCAGCAAACATTATTAACTTGCCGTCAAGGGATAAATTTTTTATGTCATTAATGTAAATCAAAAATAATAGGGGACCTAATCCACTTCCCTGCGGT
>NW_026888920.1:0-11754 GCF_032173495.1 Musca vetustissima
CGTCAAACTCATCAACCTTCATCCCTCTTTGGTTGAGACGGTGCAACTGGTGCTCCAGAGTACGTATGTCTCTCTTATCTGCATAGTGTAGTGACAGACATTCTTTAATTTTTTACCAGTTGCTGTCAAAAATATTATACGAAATAAGTGCAGAATCGGCTGCACCCTGACCTTTTGTCTTATATGTTGGAGGATTGCTCGGTACAAGGGTTTATTACTTACTACCGAAAAATCTGACATTATACAACATAGTGGACCCATGACACATATTGTACTGGGTATCCGTCGAATATCTGTAGATCTTCACACAATCAGGCAGACGACTAATTTCCTTTATATCATCAAGGGTTGTGGGAGCCTGTGTCACTTCCTCGTCAACTGCATTTTCGCGGTTGCTAGTCGATGTCGCAGCTTCGTTTAAGGCATCTAAATGTGACACTTTTCTTTCTAATACATTAATCTTTTCAAGTAGAGCATTCACCGCTCCAGTAATTTGAGTGACATTAGACCTCAGTTCTTCCATAGTTAGTGTAAGGGAAAATAAAATAAATGACTTACGTGACAATTGGGCAAAAGTGCATGTGGCCCGTTTTCAGTGTTAAGTTAACAGTTAATTTTAGTTCTGGATTTATAAATCTTGTATATATGGGACTTATTCTTTGACAGTCTTAGTTATATTCTCTCAGTTATATTCTTTGACAACCACTTTTTCAATTACACTGTGATACAAAACAAAACAAAAAATCTTTTCAGGGGTTCTAATGTACCAATTCTGTTTAGTTTAGGTATATACTTGGTAAATCGGTTGAGAATTGGCTGAGTTGCAGTGGTTGAAATGTGAAAAATACACATAAAATGACAAAATTTATTTTTCCTCGGACTGTACGAAGAAATTATGATATCAAGCCGTATAAGTTTTATTATATTACGGGGAAGGCAATTGAATAAGCTTTCGAAAATGCGAAAAATCAAAAAAAGTTTATACACATTTTTTATTGCTATGCATATTCTCTGAAGGAAATATGGGTCTATCTCATGCGGAAACGAGGAAACGAGATAGACCCATATTTTCTTTAGAGAATATGCATAGAATCAATACAAAAATGTGTATAAGTCCTCCATTTTTTACCCGATTTTTTTGATTTTTCGCATTTTCGAAAGCTTATTCAATTGCCTTCCCCGTAATATAATAAAACTTATACGGCTTGATACCGTAATTTCTTCGTACAGTCCGAGAAAAAATAAATTTTGTCATTTTATGTGTATTTTTTCACATTTCAACCAGCCAATTCTCAATCGATTTACCAAGTATATACCTTGTTTGAAAGAAAAAATTCTACTCTTCGAATGAGAAGAATAATATAAATCCGTTAGAAAGAAAAGAAGTTATACGCGTTTCAAAGTGAATATCTATGAAACCACGTTTTTCTCTACATTTACCGTTATAAAACTAATTTTCGAAGTGACCCAGAAAAACCAAAGGTATATTCGTGGTCCACGGACTCCAACTAAACAGAATTGGTACATTAGAACCCCTGAAAAAATTTCGTGTCGCACAGTGTTATTAGAGATTTATTTCCTGTTATATAAAGTTCGGATATTTTAATCCTTTTTCTTTTATTTTTTCCTCTTTTTTAACATTCACCATTTTTTTTATTTTTCTTATAATGATAACATTTTTAAAAGTAAACTACTTTTCCTTGACACATAGAAATTTATTTCGATCACTTTCGTTTGTTTATTTCAAAGTATTTTCCTTTTCTTTTTATATGTCATTAAATTGATCCACACTATTTCTCCTTTTTATTATAATAATTTTTTGCACGGACCTTCGTGAGGGTCGGTACCTGCTCGGGCGCCAATTAATATACTTATCTATATATATATATATATACGAAAAGAAAACTACATATTAATTTTGTCATTCCGTGTGTAACTCATCGAAATATTCATTTCCGACCCTCTAAAGTATATATATATTCTTGATCAGGGTAAAATTATAAGACAATCTAGCTATGTCCGTCGATCCTACCAAAAATTTTTAATATTCGTCCCCTTTTTGGGGTCGTCCCCATATAACCCCCAGTTTATATACTCCACCATAGTATGGAGGGTATATTAATTTTGGCATTCCGTTTGTAACTCATCGAAATATTAATTTCTGACCCTATAAAGTGTATATATTCTTGATCAGGGTAAAATTCTAAGGCGATCTAGCCATGTCCGTCCGTCTGTTGTAATTACGCTATCTTCTGAAGGAATTGAGATAGGGTGCTGAAATTTTGCGTAGGTTTGTCTTTTGTGTGCAGACAGGTCAAGTTCGAAGATTGGGTATATCGGTCCACGTTTAGGCAATTTTCGGTATTTTGAGATTCTTGAGGGCGTTTTTCAACCGAATGCGCTGAAATTTATTATTTTGAGTAATACCCAATTTTCGATATGCGCTGAATTTCTCTACATTGGGTTCTTTTTGGGAACCAAATGTCTTCACTAATGTTTGCGTAGCAACGTAAATAAAAAAGAGAAGAAATAAAAACAAATTGGGTTTCAGAAATTTTGTCAATATTGACTTTTGGTGTTATTGATTCCTTTGTAATACTATTGGAAATAATATTTTA
The DNA here is from genome assembly GCF_032173495.1 of Musca vetustissima. NCBI lineage: Eukaryota > Metazoa > Arthropoda > Insecta > Diptera > Muscidae > Musca > Musca vetustissima. Next base: position 2,619 of record NW_026888920.1, read on the forward strand.
CGTTTGTTATAGTGTTGTGTGGACGCAATCCGAGATAGCGAATTAACGAATTAACAAGTTACAATGTAACTAGCGTATATGATGCAAAGCGGCGCTAAAAACTTGTTAGAATTTGACAGTCCTTCAAGCACAAAGCTGTACTTAAGAGTAGTAACAAATTCTAACGTAGACAAATTGTACAACGATTAGCTTAAAATTAATTGGTTAGGAATCCAATGAAATATGTGTTTTGAAATTAAACATTGGAATGGGAATGCGTCGCTCACCCAGAACCAGTTGTGCAACTAGAGTGGGCCCTAGTGTCACAATGCGCTAAATGGCGAGCATATATGTGGGATTAGCAAATTGTACAGGCGGACCGATCGGACATGAAACAGCGGACCGACTATTTGACCTAAACGGACGGACTTGGAGTTGTTGCTGGGATTCAGCACGTGAATGGTAGGGGTGCAGAAGCGTGTGGTGTTGCTGCTTACACTCTTGACACCTAGACGTAATTTTGCACTCTCGCAGAGTGTTGTGGAAAGGCAATTTATGCAGCTGTTGCGCTTTTCCAGCATTCGCATCTTCTTCCCCAGGGATGACGATGACCGTCGACACAAAATGCAGGATTTGTTTGCACTTTTCGAGCCCGTGCTTCCTTTTGTCGCTTGTGAGCCCGGCGAAACCAATTGACTGCCGCTTATAGGTTTTTCGACGGAACCCGACGGTGCAATCTCCATTGGAGGAGCGTTAGAATCCGTACTCCCGTTACTATCTTTATTCAATTTATTTTGTGGTGCTGACTTAGTCTCCTGTACTGGAGCTGCAGCGTTGACCACTTCAATGGTGGTATGGGAAGGGGATGGAGCATTCTTCTCAATGGGAATCGCATCCTTCATAATTTCCTGTGGCTGGTCCTGTACTCCTCTTTCCTCATCCGACATGGGGACATGATCCTCAAAATCAGGAAGAGATACAGCCATCTTACTTATATTTTCCATTCTGTGAAAAAAATAGAGAGGCTACGAATTTAAGAGAGGAAGTGCTATTTTAATTTGTCAAAATGACCAATTTGACTACTGGTCGTCTTACAATACCGTTTTCGTTCGACAATCGGCGACACGAACGCGACCGTCGATACCGGGATAAACTTTTATTACGCGACCTAATTTCCGCGCTGTAGGAGGTAATTGCTCATGGCGAAGTACTACAATATCGTCCGTTTTTATATCGCGCCCTGGATACTTCCATTTATATCTTTTATGTAGACTTTTGAGATACTCATCTTTCCACCGTAAGCAGAATTGTTGAGTAAGCGCTTTAACTTCACGATACCGATTCACGATATGCAAGGGAGATTCATCAATTATTGGCTCTGGAGGAGCAAGGATAGGAGACCCAATTAAAAAATGACTTGGTGTCAACACTACAATATTTTCGGGACCGTCATTCATTGGACAAAGAGGCCTAGAATTTAAGCACGCTTCAATTCGAGAAAGTATCGTAGATAACTCTTCAAATGTGTATTTTATGCAAGTTGCGTGTTTTCTAAAATGGAGCTTGAAGCTTTTAACCGCAGCATCCCAGAGACCACCCATATGTGGAGCTCCAGCTGGAATAAATTTCCATGAAAGTCCTTGGTAACTATATTGGAAACAAACCTTATCTTGACTTTCACGAAGTACCATGTTTAACTCACGCCCTCACGTTGCCGTTGATAAATCTGAGGTGGCTTCCAAATGCACTGCTTTTGTAGAAAAGCAAACAAATACACACATAACCCTTTGTAATTTTACAACATCGACCTGTAAATGACCTTATATCAAAAGGACCAGCGAAATCTATGCCTGTAGTGGCGAATGGTCTAGTAATGGCTGTTCTCTCCGGAGGCAGAGATGCCATAATTTGGGAACAAGTTCTTTTTTTCTCTAAAATGCAAGGTTTACATTGTCTTACAACTTTACGAATAAGGAAGTTGCTCGAGGTAGCCAATATTGCATGCGTAACATGCGCAAAACTAACTGAATTCCACCGTGAATGGAAATACTGTGCAACTGTTGTACCAAAAGAGTAGAAAATTTGCAATGGTAAGGTAACAAAATAGGATGTCTTTCGGAATAAGACAGAGTTTGCGATTGAGATAATCGGCCATTGAGTCGCATAACTCCTTTATTGTCTATAAAAGGATTCAATGATAAGAGTGAACTTTTGGAATCTATCGACCTACCATTCAACAAACAACTATATTCTTCCGCATAGTGAACCTTCTGCGCTATCATAGCAAGGCGTAACCTAACCATATTTATTTCAGAGGTCGTTGGATACTTTTCTTGGAATGTATGTCGACCTTATGGGATGGATGAGTTTTATAAAAGAAGCGATAGACCATCGTTATAACGCGTAACGCTTTATCAAAGTTAGAAAAATCCTCTAAAACATCCTGATATTGCGAAAAGAATTATACACGGCACTTGATAGGTATTTGAATTAAATTGACTCCCTGATAAGTATCAACGAAGTTGTGCCATTCTCTTTCCGTCGAATACGGAAGAGAATCATCCCAATCAATCTTATCTAACCATATGCGTTGCATGATAATTTTTGCCACTACAATTACTGGGCTTAACCAGCCTATGGGGTCAAACAATTTTGCGATAATTGATAAAACTTCCCGTTTTGTATAACTATTTTTGTGGACCAAAGGTTTAACATTAAAATAGAACATATCCAACTGAGCATTCCATCAAATAACCAGAGGTTTAGAATTACTAGTTTCGACGAAATCGAGAATCTAGAGTCTATTAAATGTTCTACTGGAAGCGACTCTAGGATAGAGCGGACATTAGAGGTCCATTTTCGAAGTTCAAATTTAGCGGAACCTAAAGCATTAATAATTTGTCCTAGAATTATGCACAGTCTCCAAATCGTAATATCCCGCTAATACGTCGTCAACGTACATGCACTTTCGTAAGATGTGCGAAGCAAGGGGGAATTCACTTTCGACATCATCGGCCAACTGCAATAATGTACGAATGGCTAAATATGGGGCACAATTAACGCCAAAAGTCACTGTCAGTAACTCATAGTCTTCAACTGTAGTATTGGGAGTATCCCTAAATAGAATCCTTTGCAGAGGAGTTTGGGCTGGATCTACCCGTATATGTCGATACATTTGGGTAATATCACAATTGAAAACAAATTTAAATAAACTCCATCGCAATATGAGGAGGACCAAGTCTTGTTGTAGAGTCGGACCGACGTGAAGAATGTCGTTGAGGCTTTTCCCATTAGATGTTTTGTTGGAAGCATTAACGACTATCCTTAATTTAGTGGTTTGTTTATCGGGATTAATGACAGGGTGATGAGGCAGATAGCAAACCGTAAATATGGCATAAATCTAAATATTTACGAACCACCCCATCGTATATTTCCTTAACTTCCGGTTTTTAAATTAGTGATGCCTCATTTCGAAGAAATTGTCGAAGACAATTTGTCCTGGAGTGCCCGAGAGCTATTTGGCCTACAAATTCTTGTTTTATTGGAAGAGATACAACGTATCTACCATTAGAGTCCTTATGTGTGGTTCTTTTATAATTATGCTCGCAAAATTGTTCCGAAGGAGACAATAAATTGCGCTTAGGAACTTCCTCTAGTTCCCAGAAACGAAGGAGAGCCTGATTCAACCTATCTTCAGGAGAATATTGCACATTGGTTGAAAAGGTTGTTATATTGTTAGAATGACCTATATTCGTAGGAGCTGGACCTGTAAGAACCCAGCCGAAAACAGTTTTTTGTGCAATTAAGGAATTGAATTCCCTGCAGAAGTATTTTTGGATATAAGTCCGCTCCTATTAGCATATCTACTGGACGACAGTCAAATAAATTTCTATCAGCCAAACGAAGATTTGGCATATTGGCGGCAAGTTCCTTGCTGATGGAGAACGAAGGAAGGTTGCCTGAAATAGTAGGAACTACTAACGCTGTCATTTCCATAAAGAGCGTACTGTCTACGGGAGAACCTATACATAAAGAGCACAATTTTCTTAACATAATGGATACAGATTGGTTTACTCCTGAAATTGTAGCTTGGGTTGAAGTGGTGGCGATACCAAGACGCTGTTGTAACCTTTCAGTAATAAAAGATGCTTCAGAAGCAGGGTCTAGTAGAGCACGAGCTGGGTACGAAACACCCTGATGAGCAATGTTCACCATTGCTGTTCCTAAAAGAATCGTTTTGTTCTGCGAGGTATGTAATACCTGCCTAGTTGAAGAACTAGAAGATTGACCAGATGATGTTGAAGGTAGATTGGGATTGGCATTAGATGACGGAGTAAAATGTGGAACATTAGCCGATAGTGAGGAAGTTTGGGATGTAGCCGAGGAATTATTAGAACTATTTTGTGCCGTATCATGGTGTAGTAAAGTATGATGTCGATTGTTACATCTAAAGCAACTATGGGAACTGGTACAATTCCTAATATCATGTCCTCGTGAAAGACAATTTATGCAAAGTTTATGCCGTTAAACAAGAAAGAAGCGGTCGGCTGAAGTACGTTTCCAAAATTCTGGGCATACACGTAAATGGTGGGTTTGCCTAGGACAAAATAAGCAAGTTCTATCAGATGACGATTATGAAGAACGAGATGGAGCAGCATTCGTAAAATGTGTCCTAACTTTCTTCTGTTCAGCCTTTTTATTTGAGTCTATTCCCTTAATATCCCTAAGGCAAGTGAGAGTTTGAATTCTTTCTTGGCAACTCTATGTCTCAGTAAACGCGTGTGCTTATATCGCAGCTGATCATTCGCTAAATTGTTAACATTCTTGCCGTCCGCTTGGTATCTGTTCGTAAAAATATATCGGATAATAAATTAAATTTTACGAAAAACTGAAGTCTTGGTGAAATCTCATATATATTTCAAAAAATTCATAAAAAACTTTTTCCGGTATTGTGTTGCATCATCTATTGAGAAGTTGTCTTCTGACATTTGTTGAAAAATACCGTTGATGTATATAATTTGTTGCTGCTGCCGCTGTTTTTGCTGTTGTTGTTGTTGAAAATGCCGGGTTCGAAAGCTAATAAGGCAATTGTGAAATGTGGAATGTGCTCCAATGCTATATCTAAATCTCAAGGGAGCATAGAATGTAAAATATGCTGCGCATGGATTCATGCGTCGTGTGGAAAACTTACGGATCATGACCTGTCATTTTTTAGATCTACAAAAGTGGGTTCTTTTATTTGCTCTGTATGTGAGAATAACCTTAGCAACATACGTGAAAATAATATTGTAGCTGATGACATTCGAGATGTAAAGAAGCAGTTGGACTCGTTTATTTTAACCCATCAATCTGAACTAAATGCTATAAAATGCGCAATTGAAAGTATGAAAGCAGATTTGAATTCTTGCCTTCGGAGATAAAGACTGACATTATTAAATGTAATGATCGTATCCATAATGTTGAAGAGGCGACTTATTCAAAGATATCCAGATTGGAGGCTGAAAATAATATTCTACATAGAAGAATTAACCGTTGCGATTTTATTATTGGTGGCTTGCCAGATGGGCTTTAAGATCTTATTGCCCCAGTTATTTCTGTTGCTGCATTCTATAGAGTGGAATTAAACAAAAGTGATGTTAACCATGTCTGCTATGTCCATGGAAGAAAGCAATTACTTGTCAAACTAAATAATGTTGTTTTGCGGGATGAAATAATGAAGCAGTATTTTAAAACCCGATCATTGCGTGTTTGTGATGTTATGAATGAGGGTCCTGGTTGTGACGTTACAAGCCGCGTATATCTTAATGATCACTACACTCCAGCGGCTGCTAACCTGAGTTTTATATGTAGTAAACTTCGTAGATTAAATATTATTTCAAAGTTTAAAATTTTAAATAGAGATAATGCTCTGGCGGAGATAACTGATTCTAATGGTGTTAAGACTAAACGATATACAAACTACTGTAGTTCATTGCTGCCGCGATCTGAAGTATTGCATACTCTGTAATAGTTTATTCTTGGCATCATTATTTTTTTTTACATTATATTTATCATTAATTGTATGATCAGCTGTGAAACAGTATTCAGTATTATTTTATGATAAAATGTTTTTTAATGAATTTATAATGAATACCATGTTATTAATATATATCTTTTGGCCCCCCATTAATTCTTTTTATAATAAATTTGATGTCTTCTAATAATAACTTAGGTCCTATAGTTAGCAGTAGTGCATACATCGAATCAGTTGTTCTTCCTTTCCAGAACCAATTAAAAATTGGTCACTGGAACTGTAGAAGTTTAAAACCACCTTTTAAAATGGATGAGATAAGGAGTATTATAAATTATAATGTTTTAGATATATTTGCTATTTCTGAAACATGGCTTTCAGCTGAAATTCCTGATTCTTCTGTATCTATTCCAGGCTACAAACTGGTTCGCAATGATCGTGCAATTCCTAATAGAGGAGGTGGTTTTGCTATTTTTATTTCGAATGGACTTCGTTTTAGACGTAGTTTTGTGGTTTCTGTTACTTCTTGTGAATCTCTTTTTATCCAGTTAGAACTTAACAATGCGAAAATATGTTTCGGAGTTGTTTACCTGCCCACAGGCAGCATAGATGATTTTGAATATTATCACCGTGATTTCTTCTCACACCAACCTAATATCGTTTCCGTTGGTGACTTCAATTGTAATCTATTCAATGTTTCTAGATCTCTTTCTCTATTGTGCATAATTCGAAGCCAGCACATTTGGACTTGAGAAGAAGAACAACATCTCTGATAGATTTTATTCTTGTTAGCAATTTTTCATCCTTAAAATTCTCTGATCAAGTCCAGTGTCCCACAATATCCGATCATTCATTGATATTTGCAGCTCTATCCTTTGAATATAAATCACAAGATTCTATTGTTGAGTATAGGAATTATGCTGATATTGATTGGACAGGCATTTGTAACTTTTTAAATGAATATGACTTTGGCAAAGTTGTCAATGCAACTGATGTTGATTTAAAGTCTATTGAAATTTCTAGTCTCTTAAATTGCCTTTATGAATATGTTCCTGTTGTTAGGAAAACCATAAAGTCGAATGATAACCATTGGATTAATTCAAGGGAGATTCGTTTTTCTAGGTCTATCAGAGATATGTCGTTCTCAGTATTTCAGAGTGATAAATCAGACCAGAACTGGAAAACGTTTTGCAGATATCGTAATAAGGCAAAGAATGTAATGAGGAAGTGTCGTAGAAAATATTTTTCTAAATTATTTAATGGTGCAGACTCGTCGGATATGTGGAGAATTTTAAAGAGTTCTGGGTGTGCAGGTGGTGATACTACTGAAATGGAATTTGATCCGAATGTTTTAAATTCTTTTTTGTTGGTGATTCAAATTCTTCTGGGATAATAGATAGTGATAACTTATTGAATTCTGACAACCAGTTTTCCTTTGCTTGTGTAAATGAAGTGGATGTGATTGAGGCTTTGCACAAAGTTAAATCGAAATCATTAGGAGTTGACTGTATTCCGATTTCTTTTATTAAAACTATTTTTCCTTATGTGTCAACAATTATTACAGATCTCGTTAACTGCATTTTAATGACATCGTCATTTCCTCAGTGTTGGAAAATAGGTCGTGTTGTGCCTATCCCAAATACAAAGAACATAAGTGGACCAGCAGACTTTCGACCGATTTCAATTTTACCGGCCATCTCAAAAATTGTTGAGCACGTTATAAAATTGCAAATAATTCGTCACTGTACCAATAAAATCTGCGACTCGCAGTATGCATTTAGGTCGGGATACAATACGACACATTTGCTCCTAAGCGTGACGGATAAAATTAGGGAGAATGTTAATGTTGGCAAGCTTAGCAATCTTATTTCCCTGGACTTATCCAAAGCATTTAATTCAATTAGCCATAACCGATTAATAGCTAAATTAAGGGAAGAGTTTGGTTTTTGTGATTCTGCATGCAGACTTATTTACTCTTATCTGAGTGGAAGGTCCCAATTTGTTATTTATAATGGAGTTAGATCCGATTCTTTGCCCCTCTTATCGGGGGTTCCACAAGGATCTGTTTTAGGACCACTGCAATTCATACTCTATGTAAATGATCTGACGATGCACACAAATCTTGATGAATGTAAAACCTATTTGTTTGCAGACGATATATTTTTACTTTTTAGTGGTTATCCTACATTACACCAAATATGTGAAGCCAACGTGAACAACTGTCTTCAAAATATAGTTACGTGGACCAACAGAAATTCACTAAGCATTAATATGTCTAAGAGTAAGGCTGTTCTATTTCGCCCCTCTAATCGTGTATTTCCTGAGTTTAATGTATTTATACAACATAACAGGATTCAGTTTCTGGACAGAATAAATTGTCTCGGAGTTATCATTGATAGTGAGCTTTCTTTCAGTCACCACATTGATGCATTATCGGGTAGGATTTTATCTTCATTACGCAGAATTTATGCTTCTAACTTATATCTACCCTTCCACGTAAGGTATAGAGTAGCTCATGCTTTATTAATGTCGCAGGTAAACTATGGACTTGAAGTTATTACAGGCGCAGTGGACTTACATCTGAATAGATTAAAGCGGCTCGTCAATACAATAACTCGATTTGTTTACAATATTCCTAGAAGAAATCATGTATCGAATAATGTCAAGAATTTTCTTGGATGCATGTTTAATAAATATGTATACCTTCGTAATTTGATTTTATTTCACAAGATAGTTAAAAGTACAAAACCGACATCATTATATAGAGCCTTCCATTTTTCCCATTCTTCCAGAAATCCGCAGATTGTTATTCCAAGAATATGGAAGAACTTATTCGGAAGATCATTTTTAGTTCGAATAGCACGTAGCTGGAATTGCTTACCATTGGAGTTGCGAATTTTCTCTCATTCTAATAATGTATTTAAATTGAAACTTCTGGAGTTTTTTGCTACATAGAGCCGGATATTATAAATCCTGTGTAATTATACTGCTAACATGGACTTATATATATAGATTAATATATTATTCTTTTATTATGGTGGGGGCCATATATATATATATTTAATTTTTTTCCTTTTTAAATTAATATTGTTTATATTACTACTTTTTGTTATTATTATTTTTTTATTCATATTGATTTTACTCGGA
>NW_026888921.1:0-11954 GCF_032173495.1 Musca vetustissima
TTAAAATGAGTTTTTTAGGCATTAGAAGCGTTTAAAATGCCTTTTTAGACCACAGAAAATTTGAATGCGTTTTCTAGGCGTTAGAAGCGTTTAAAGGCCTTAAAATGCCTTTTTAGACCACAGAAAATTAAAATGAATTTTTTAGGCGTTGGAAGCGTTTAAAGGCCTTAAAATGCCTTTTTAGACCGCAGAGAATTAAAATGCGTTTTTAGGCGTTAGAAGCGTTTAAAGGCCTTAAAATGCTTTTTTAGACCACAGAAAATTAAAATGCGTTTTTAGACGTTAGAAGCGTTTAAAGGCCTTAAATGCCTTTTTAGACCACAGAAAATTAAAATGCGTTTTTTAGGCGTTAGAAGCGTTTAAAGGCCTTAAAATGCCTTTTTAGGCCACAGAAAATTAAAATGCGTTTTTAGGCGTTAGAAGCATTTAAAGGCCTTAAAATGCCTTTTTAGGCCACATAAAATTAAAATGCGTTTTTAGGCGTTAGAAGCGTTTAAAGGCCTTAAAATGCCTTTTTAGACCACAGAAAATTAAAATGCGTTTTTAGGCGTTAGAAGCGTTTAAAGGCCTTAAAATGCCTTTTTAGACCACAGAAAATTAAAATGCGTTTTTTAGGCGTTAGAAGCGTTTAAAGGCCTTAAAATGTCTTTTTAGGCCACAGAAAATTAAAATGTGTTTTTTAGGCGTTAGAAGCGTTTAAAGGAAATTTTTAGACCACAGAAAATTAAAATGCGTTTTTAGGCGTTAGAAGCGTTTAAAGGCCTTAAAATGCCTCTTTAGACCACAGAAAATTAAAATGCGTTTTTAGAAAATTAAAATGCGTTTTTTAGGCGTTAGAAGCGTTTAAAGGCCTTAAAATGCCTTTTTAGACCACAGAAAATTAAAATGCGTTTTTTAGGCGTTAGAAGCGTTTAAAGGCCTTAAAATGCCTTTTTAGACCACAGAAAATTAAAATGCTTTTTTAGGCGTTAGAAGCGTTTAAAGGCCTTAAAATGCCTTTTTAGACCACAGAAAATTAAAATGCGTTTTTTAGGCGTTAGAAGCGTTTAAAGGCCTTAAAATGCCTTTTTAGACCACAGAAAATTAAAATGCGTTTTTTAGGCGTTAGAAGCGTTTAAAGGCCTTAAAATGCCTTTTTAGACCACAGAAAATTAAAATGCGTTTTTTAGGCGTTAGAAGCGTTTAAAGGCCTTAAAATGCCTTTTTAGACCACAGAAAATTAAAATGCGTTTTTTAGGCGTTAGAAGCGTTTAAAGGCCTTAAAATGCCTTTTTAGACCACAGAAAATTAAAATGCGTTTTTTAGGCGTTAGAAGCGTTTAAAGGCCTTAAAATGCCTTTTTAGACCACAGAAAATTAAAATGCGTTTTTTAGGCGTTAGAAGCGTTTAAAGGCCTTAAAATGCCTTTTTAGACCACAGAAAATTAAAATGAGTTTTTTAGGCGTTAGAAGCGTTTAAAGGCCTTAAAATGCCTTTTTAGACCACAGAAAATTAAAATGCGTTTTCTAGGAGTTAGAAGCGTTTAAAGGCCTTAAAATGCCTTTTTAGACCACAGAAAATTAAAATGAAAATTAAAATGCGTTTTTTAGGCGTTAGAAGCGTGTAAAGGCCTTAAAATGCCTTTTTAGACCGCAGAAAATTAAAATGCGTTTTTAGGCGTTAGAAGCGTTTAAAGGCCTTAAAATGCCTTTTTAGACCACAGAAAATTAAAATGCGTTTTTTAGGCGTTAGAAGCGTTTAAAGGCCTTAAAATGCCTTTTTAGGCCACAGAAAATTAAAATGCGTTTTTAGGCGTTAGAAGCATTTAAAGGCCTTAAAATGCCTTTTTAGACCACAGAAAATTTGAATGCGTTTTTTAGGCGTTAGAAGCGTTTAAAGGCCTTAAAATGCCTTTTTAGGCCACATAAAATTAAAATGCGTTTTTTAGGCGTTAGAAGCGTTTAAAGGCCTTAAAATGCCTTTTTAGACCACAGAAAATTAAAATGCGTTTTTTAGGCGTTAGAAGCGTTTAAAGGCCTTAAAATGCCTTTTTAGACCACAGAAAATTAAAATGCGTTTTTTTGGCGTTAGAAGCGTTTAAAGGCCCTAAAATGCCGTTTTTTAGGCGTTAGAAGCGTTTAAAAGCCTTAAAATGCCTTTTTAGACCACAGAAAATTAAAATGCGTCTTTAAGGCGTTAGAAGCGTTAAAGGCCATAAAAAGCCTTTTTAGACCACAGAAAATTAAAATGAAAATGCGTTTTTTAGGCGTTAGAAGCGTTTAAAGGCCTTAAAATGCCTTTTTAGACCACAGAAAATTAAAATGCGTTTTTTAGGCGTTAGAAGCGTTTAAAGGCCTTAAAATGCCTTTTTAGACCACAGAAAATTAAAATGAGTTTTTTAGGCATTAGAAGCGTTTAAAATGCCTTTTTAGACCACAGAAAATTTGAATGCGTTTTTTAGGCGTTAGAAGCGTTTAAAGGCCTTAAAATGCCTTTTTAGACCACAGAAAATTTGAATGCGTTTTTTAGGCGTTAGAAGCGTTTAAAGGCCTTAAAATGCCTTTTTAGACCACAGAAAATTAAAATGCGTTTTTTAGGCGTTAGAAGCGTTTAAAGGCCTTAAAATGCCTTTTTAGACCACAGAAAATTAAAATGAGTTTTTTAGGCATTAGAAGCGTTTAAAGGCCTTAAAATGGCTTTTTAGACCACAGAAAATTTGAATGCGTTTTTTAGGCGTTAGAAGCGTTTAAAGGCCTTAAAATGCCTTTTTAGACCACAGAAAATTAAAATGAATTTTTTAGGCGTTAGAAGCGTTTAAAGGCCTTAAAATGCCTTTTTAGACCGCAGAGAATTAAAATGCGTTTTTAGGCGTTAGAAGCGTTTAAAGGCCTTAAAATGCCTTTTTAGACCACAGAAAATTAAAATGCGTTTTTTAGGCGTTAGAAGCGTTTAAAGGCCTTAAAATGCCTTTTTAGGCCACAGAAAATTAAAATGCGTTTTTAGGCGTTAGAAGCATTTAAAGGCCTTAAAATGCCTTTTTAGACCACAGAAAATTTGAATGCGTTTTTTAGGCGTTAGAAGCGTTTAAAGGCCTTAAAATGCCTTTTTAGGCCACATAAAATTAAAATGCGTTTTTTAGGCGTTAGAAGCGTTTAAAGGCCTTAAAATGCCTTTTTAGACCACAGAAAATTAAAATGCGTTTTTTAGGCGTTAGAAGCGTTTAAAGGCCTTAAAATGCCTTTTTAGACCACAGAAAATTAAAATGCGTTTTCTAGGCGTTAGAAGCGTTTAAAGGCCCTAAAATGCCGTTTTTTAGGCGTTAGATGCGTTTAAAGGCCTTAAAATGCCTTTTTAGACCACAGAAAATTTGAATGCGTTAGAAGCGTTTAAAGGCCTTAAAATGCCTTTTTAGACCACAGAAAATTAAAATGAATTTTTTAGGCGTTAGAAGCGTTTAAAGGCCTTAAAATGCCTTTTTAGACCACAGAAAATTAAAATGCGTTTTTAGGCGTTAGAAGCGTTTAAAGGCCTTGAAATGCCTTTTTAGACCACAGAAAATTAAAATGCGTTTTTAGGCGTTAGAAGCGTTTAAAGGCCTTAAACTGCATTTTTAGACCACAGAAAATTAAAATGCGTTTTCTAGGCGTTAGAAGCGTTTAAAGACCTTAAAATGCCTTTTTAGACCACAGAAAATTAAAATGCGTTTTTAGGCGTTAGAAGCGTTTAAAGGCCTTAAAATGCCTTTTTAGACCACAGAAAATTAAAATGCGTTTTTTAGGCGTTAGAAGCGTTTAAAGGCCTTAAAATGCCTTTTTAGACCACAGAAAATTAAAATGCGTTTTTTAGGCGTTAGAAGCGTTTAAAGGCCTTAAAATGCCTTTTTAGGCCACAGAAAATTAAAATGCGTTTTTTAGGCATTAGAAGCGTTTAAAGGCCTTAAAATGCCTTTTTAGACCACAGAAAATTTGAATGCGTTTTTTAGGCGTTAGAAGCGTTTAAAGGCCTTAAAATGCCTTTTTAGACCACAGAAAATTAAAATGCGTTTTTTAGGCGTTAGAAGCGTTTAAAGGCCTTAAAATGCCTTTTTAGGCCACAGAAAATTAAAATGCGTTTTTTAGGCATTAGAAGCGTTTAAAGGCCTTAAAATGCCTTTTTAGACCACAGAAAATTTGAATGCGTTTTTTAGGCGTTAGAAGCGTTTAAAGGCCTTAAAATGCCTTTTTAGACCACAGAAAATTAAAATGAATTTTTTAGGCGTTAGAAGCGTTTAAAGGCCTTAAAATGCCTTTTTAGACCGCAGAGAATTAAAATGCGTTTTTAGGCGTTAGAAGCGTTTAAAGGCCTTAAAATGCCTTTTTAGACCACAGAAAATTAAAATGCGTTTTTTAGGCGTTAGTTGTTAGTCTCCTACCGGGCGTTGTTAGTCTCCTACCGGGCGCGTCCCCAGGTGGCGGATAGGGGGGAGGTGGATGATCATACTAATCAATTACAACCAGCGCAGGCTGTATGTAATAGAATAGTTTGATCACCCATCTCCAGGGCTTCTGTCCCCGCGGACCAAAACTAACTATGGGGGTGTTCCCCTAAAACAAAAAACTAAGATGGAAAAAGAGGAAAAAAGAATAAACGTTACGGTGCAGAGCCTAAATAACTCAGTACCGGCGGGTGTCGTTGATCTGCCCACGAGTCACGCCCCGTCGTCATCCTGCGAACGTGAGCAACAATCTCCTACAGATGTGGGTGTCTTGGCATCTGTAGTCGAAGGTATAGCTACAAGCACTCAGCCTTCGGGCAACACCAATTCGAAGTTGAGGAACCACAGGGGAAGAGCAATCTCGACCCAGCCTTCAGAGACAGGAGGGGACTCAACTTCGAACTCTGAGTCTGATCATGATAATCAGACAAACATAACTGTCTTGGAGAGCCGGAAGGAAGATGAGGCTGACAAGATGATAGAGGAGGTGAGTAAAAATATCGCCAAACTCACAACTAAGAAGAAGCAGTTGTCTGGGGCACAAAGGCGGAAGTTGGCCAGATTGAACCGGACAAACAAAAAGAGCGAGATACAGGCAGAAACTCAAAAGGATAAGCCTGACCTTCCCTCCACTTCTGCGGAAGCGGCGAAGAGGATAAGGTCTCCGGATGAGCAGACGACTGTCAAATCCGCCAAGAAGAAAAAGAGCTTCCCGTCTACTGATAATAAGAGAAAGCTGAGTCAAACCAACGTCAAAGGAGACTGCTACGAGAATCCACTGACGAGGGCAGACGAGGCTGGCTCTGATATCAAGAAGACGAGTGCTGAGTCGGAATCTTCCGCAAAGTCCGGGAACCCCAAAAGGACCAACCGGAAGTTGCGAAAGAGGAAGATGACAGTAACAGATGGTAAGGAGCCGCCGTCTTACGCCAAGGTTGCCAGGAAGCGCTATCTAGACGAGCTCTGCTATGCAGTGATCGACGGAAATAGCGCGTCCGGTAAGATAAAGAAGGAGACCCATGGAGAGGTATTAAATGTGGTCAACACCAAAATAATGGAGCACCTACTGGAAGGAGGGGACTCTATAGAAATGAATAGCTGCGAGTTCAAAGGGGACTATCTGATGCTGGAATTTGGAAGTCCAAAAAGCATAGAAGCCCTGAGAAAGATAGTGGCAAGCATTGGACCAATGGAGGGAACAATGAAGCTCAAGCTGGTGAGGAAAAAAGACATTCCTCAACTACAAAAGGCTACAGTCTTCGTCAGAGGTTGGGGCAGCGAATTCGACACGGAACGCATGCTCAAGGTCTTCAGCCTACAAAACAAGACACTGCGTTAGGCGTTAGAAGCGTTTAAAGGCCTTAAAATGCCTTTTTAGACCACAGAAAATTAAAATGCGTTTTTAGGCGTTAGAAGCGTTTAAAGGCCTTAAACTGCATTTTTAGACCACAGAAAATTAAAATGTGTTTTTAGGCGTTAGAAGCGTTTAAAGACCTTAAAATGCCTTTTTAGGCCACAGAAAATTAAAATGCGTTTTTAGGCGTTAGAAGCGTTTAAAGGCCTTAAAATGCCTTTTTAGACCACAGAAAATTAAAATGCGTTTTTTAGGCGTTAGAAGCGTTTAAAGGCCTTAAAATGCCTTTTTAGACCACAGAAAATTAAAATGCGTTTTTTAGGCGTTAGAAGCGTTTAAAGGCCTTAAAATGCCTTTTTAGGCCACAGAAAATTAAAATGCGTTTTTTAGGCATTAGAAGCGTTTAAAGGCCTTAAAATGCCTTTTTAGACCACAGAAAATTTGAATGCGTTTTTTAGGCGTTAGAAGCGTTTAAAGGCCTTAAAATGCCTTTTTAGACCACAGAAAATTAAAATGCGTTTTTTAGGCGGTAGAAGCGTAAAGGCCTTAAAATGCCTTTTAGGCCACAGAAAATTAAAATGCGTTTTTTAGGCATTAGAAGCGTTTAAAGGCCTTAAAATGCCTTTTTAGACCACAGAAAATTTGAATGCGTTTTTTAGGCGTTAGAAGCGTTTAAAGGCCTTAAAATGCCTTTTTAGACCACATAAAATTAAAATGCGTTTTTAGGCGTTAGAAGCGTTTAAAGGCCTTAAAATGCCTTTTTAGACCACAGAAAATTAAAATGCGTTTTTAGGCGTTAGAAGCGTTTAAAGGCCTTAAAATGCCTTTTTAGACCACAGAAAATTAAAATGCGTTTTTTAGGCGTTAGAAGCGTTTAAAGGCCTTAAAATGCCTTTTTAGACCACAGAAAATTAAAATGCGTTTTTTAGGCGTTAGAAGCGTTTAAAGGCCTTAAAATGCCGTTTTTTAGGCGTTAGAAGCGTTTAAAGGCCTTAAAATGCCTTTTTAGACCACAGAAAATTTGAATGCGTTAGAAGGCGTTAGAAGCGTTTAAAGGCCTTAAAATGCCTTTTTAGACCACAGAAAATTAAAATGCGTTTTTTAGGCGTTAGAAGCGTTTAAAGGCCTTAAAACGCCGTTTTAAAATACAGAAAATTAAAATGCGTTTTTAGGCGTTAGAAGCGTTTAAACGCCTTAAAATGCCTTTTTAGACCACAGAAAATGCCTTTTTAGGCCACAGAAAATTAAAATGCGTTTTTTGGGCGTTAGAAGCGTTTAAAGGCCTTAAAATGCCTTTTTAGACCACAGAAAATTAAAATGCGTTTTCTAGGCGTTAGAAGCGTTTAAAGGCCTTATAATGCCTTTTTAGACCACAGAAAATTAAAATGCGTTTTTTAGGCGTTAGAAGCGTTTAAAGGCCTTAAAATGCCTTTTTAGACCACAGAAAATTAAAATGCGTTTTTTAGGCTTTAGAAGCGTTTAAAGGCCTTAAAATGGCTGTTTAGACCACAGAAAATTAAAATGCGTTTTTTAGGCGTTAGAAGCTTTTAAAGGCCTTAAAATGCCTTTTTAGATCACAGAAAATTAAAATGCGTTTTTTAGGCGTTAGAAGCGTTTAAAGGCCGTAAAATGCCTTTTTAGACCACAGAAAATTAAAATGCGTTTTTAGGCCTTAGAATCGTTTAAAGGCATTAAAACGCCTTTTAAGAGCACAGAAAATTAATGTGCGTTTTTTAGGCGTTAGAAGCGTTTAAAGACCTTAAAATGCCTTTTTAGGCCACAGAAAATTAAAATGCGTTTTCTAGGCGTTAGAAGCGTTTAAAGGCCTTAAAATACCTTTTTAGACCACAGAAAATTAAAATGCGTTTTCTAGGCGTTAGAAGCGTTTAAAGGCCTTAAAATGTCTTTTTAGACCGCAGAAAATTAAAATGCGTTTTTTAGACGTTAGAAGCGTTTAAAGGCCTTAAAATGCCTTTTTAGACCACAGAAAATTAAAATGCGTTTTTTAGGCGTTAGAAGCGTTTAAAGGCCTTAAAATGCCTTTTTAGACCACAGAAAATTAAAATGCGTTTTTTAGGCGTTAGAAGCGTTTAAAGGCCTTAAAATGCCTTTTTAGACCACAGAAAATTAAAATGCGTTTTTTAGGCGTTAGAAGCGTTTAAAGGCCTTAAAATGCCTTTTTAGACCACAGAAAATTAAAATGCGTTTTTTAGGCGTTAGAAGCGTTTAAAGGCCTTAAAATGCCTTTTTAGACCACAGAAAATTAAAATGCGTTTTTTAGGCGTTAGAAGCGTTTAAAGGCCTTAAAATGCCTTTTTAGACCACAGAAAATTAAAATGAGTTTTTTAGGCATTAGAAGCGTTTAAAGGCCTTAAAATGCCTTTTTAGACCACAGAAAATTTGAATGCGTTTTTTAGGCGTTAGAAGCGTTTAAAGGCCTTAAAATGCCTTTTTAGGCCACAGAAAATTAAAATGAATTTTTTAGGCGTTGGAAGCGTTTAAAGGCCTTAAAATGCCTTTTTAGACCGCAGAGAATTAAAATGCGTTTTTAGGCGTTAGAAGCGTTTAAAGGCCTTAAAATGTCTTTTTAGACCACAGAAAATTAAAATGAATTTTTTAGGCGTTAGAAGCGTTTAAAGGCCTTAAAATGCCTTTTTAGACCACAGAAAATTAAAATGCGTTTTTTAGGCGTTAGAAGCGTTTAAAGGCCTTAAAATGCCTTTTTAGACCACAGAAAATTAAAATGAGTTTTTTAGGCATTAGAAGCGTTTAAAGGCCTTCAAATGCCGTTTTTTAGGCGTTAGAAGCGTTTAAAGGCCTTAAAATGCCTTTGTTGGCGTGATACCGAGTAGCAGTGAAACCCCAAAAATAAAGAAAAGAAAAACGAAAGATATGTTTAAGTAAATATTTTCAATCTTTATTGTAAAGTAGGTGGGTTTCGTAAGAAACAAGACTTTACCTTAGCGTGCGTTAACTACGATAGCGAGAGATGTTTATTCTACGAGAACGATAATGCAAGTGTTTACTCTACGAGAGTTAAAAAGCAAGTGATGTTGCGATGGGCAAGAAAACTACAGCAAGGCCGTGATCAACAACTACGACCACAGCATTGGAAAGCGCCTCTCTGCATCCGAACTATGCGAATGTGGCTTCCAGGAGATATAGTAGAAGAGAGCGAAACTCTCCCCTACAATCCGAACTAGGCGAATGAGGCTCCTGGAAGATATGGAGAGAAGATTTCCCCATTGGGCTCCGAAGAGCGGCCAATTAAAGTGGTTAATTGTAATGCTGTAGAAGGGGAAACAATGTATCGAACATATACATTGCCGTAAGCAGTGTATCGAACTTAAACATTGCCGCCCACCTTGCCGCGCTAGCTGCGTGGCAACCGATATTAAATTAGTACGCGACTTAAACTAGGGTTAGTAATTGCATTGTGAATTAAATGCATCGATAGGTATAGTAGTTCAGTTTCTATTGAGCAGCAAATTAACAACAAATAGCGAGTTTGCAATATGATATATAAACTACGATTAAAGGTTGTTCGCTTATGTCAACTATGCAATTTGATTAGGAATCGGTCCTGTAAGTATATAACCGAATATAGTTTTCTGAGCCACCAGCGAATCCAAAATGATGTGAGGCGACTCAGCCGATAGAATTTGAGAGTATAAATCTGCGCCCAATAACAAGTCTATATCTTTATCATTGGAGGTGTCAGCAAAATCTATGTGTGATACATGACTACGCAGATTCGGGATAGACGACAACGACAATAATTTTTGAGAAATATTTGGCAGGACTAACGCGTCTGTGTATAAAATACTACTCGAGTTTTTGGGCGAGGATAACTTCAAAGAACAAATTTCTTTAGAAGTCCTAGTTGTAGCATTATTTACTCCAGATAGAGTAGCGTTTGTAAAACGAGAATCAATTCCAACAGTTTGTTGTAGTCTCTTTGTCATGATCGAGACTTCCGACGAGGGATCTATAATAGCACGAACGGCATAATTTTTCCGATTATGTACAACATTTACAACGGCGGTTCCTAAAAGCACATTTCTGTTTTGAGTGGTGTGCAGAACTTGCCGATTGTCCAATTTAGCATGAGAACTTCGAATGGGAGTGATCGAACTAGATTTGGAGCGAGATTTGTACAAAGTATTGGACGAGGAAGATACATTTATAGAATTTGAGGACTTTATGCTATTTTGTGTACGGTGCAGTAGCGTGTGATGTCTATTTTTGCAAATGGAGCAATTGTGATTATTTCTACAGTTTTTAACAGGGTGTCCATGTGATAGACAGTTTATGCAAAGACCATGTTTTTTTACTAATGAGAATCTATTCTCAAACGAAAGTTGTAGAAATCGAGAGCAGACTCGTAGGTGATGGCTCTGCTGGGGACACATCACACAAGTACGATAGAACAATTTGGAGGTGCAATTAGGCGATTGTGGTGTGGAACTAGGCGACAGTAGTTTGGAACTAGGCGATTGTGGTTTGAAACTAGGTGATTGTAGTTTGGAACTAGGCGATTGTAGTTTGGAACTAGGTGATTGTAGTTTGCAAGTAAGCAACGAACTAGATCGACTTTTTGGCGAATTCAATTTTCTGGGAGAATTGATACAAATCAAAGCATCTAATTGCTTCCAAGTAGATAGAGATGATTTGTCTTTGATAGTTTGTTCCCAGAGTGTTACTGTTAGTTTTGGTAAACGTTGTAGACAAATAAAAACTAGCATTGGATCCCAATGATCCGTTATTACATCGTAAACAGACATGGCGGAAATACAACTATTCATTCCTCGTTGAAGAGTTTTGAGGCCAATGAGTGATTCTTTTTCGAGTGCGGGAAGATCAAAAAGCAACTTCAGATGATTGTACACAAGCATACGTTTATTGTCAAAAGTATCCTGCAATGATTTCCAAGCAAGTGAAAAACTACGATTGGTGAGTGGAAAATTCGAAACAATTTCTCGAGCCTCACCACTGGTTTTTTGAATCAAGTGACACAATCTTTCAATGTCACTCAAACGAGAATTATTTATGAACAGCGTGGTGAACAGATCACGAAATGTTGGCCATGACATAAAATCTCCACTAAAGATTTCGATGTCGCAAGGAGGCAAGACTAAATATTGAGAATCGATAGCATAGTTGACAAGATTAGTAGGGGTGGATTTCGAGGAAGCGAAGTTTTCGTTAGAAAGCAAACTAGAAGGTTTGCTTTCGTCGCAGATATTGGACAACGAAGATAATGTGTTCGAGAGAATAGGGCGTGGAGAAGGCATGCTTGCAAGGAGTTCCTCTGTAGGTGAAACAAGTTGAGGAACTAATGGTGGTTGATTAGATGGAACAGAAACTACTGGTGACGTGGACTGCTTGGAAGCTTTCAGTCTGTCTAGCTTCTGATTTATTGCCGAAAGGCAATGTTGATATGCCCGAAAGGAACTGTCGTATTTACCCTCGACGACATTCTTATCTACGAGTTGAGAACTCGACGATGCAATCATCATAATATGTTTTGAAATTAGTCCAAAGTTGACAAATTTCAGATCTATGTATGTCGAGACTATACAAATTAAGTTTCTCGGGTTTAATCTGATCGAAAAAAGAATCGTATTTTATGAGAGCTTCGGGGGCTCTAATGAAACGCGTTAGTGGACTGATGGACATGATTGCAGCTAATTAGTAAGAAGTAAATGGACGAAAGAGGGAAACGAATCAATTCCTGCAATGTATGTGGGCACAGAAGTTTAGGACACGACCAAATTGAATCCAAGTGTCGCAAGATAACGAAAAGTTAACTAACGAAATTATAGAAGATAGACCAAAATGTGCCGACGAATTTTACAATTGTCTTTATAATTTCGAAAAGGTAGAAATAGAAGCTAAGTTCTACCAGTAGAGTGCGAAAGCTGAAATCAAATTGAACACAATATTCCGTGATGGATTTATGTTGTCAATCTGCCGATAAGGAATTTTAGAATTATTCAATTTATGGAAAATATCTAGCGAGTTAGCAACGAATTAATATTCAATTGAAGATATGCGATTAGAAACTTCAAGATCAAACAACAAAAAAGGATTGAGAGAAATTCCAAAGATTGCTTTATTTGAGGATGTAACTATCGAAATTAGTCT
>NW_026888922.1:0-119989 GCF_032173495.1 Musca vetustissima
AAAATAGCATTAAATGTAAAGTTATATCGAAATCTAAAAGTTCGAGCCCGAATGAATATATCATCATGGAGTTAAATCTAAAAATGTCTCAAAAATGTCTTATTGGCTGCGTTTACAGACCGAATAAACATTCAGAAGTTACTGAACTGCTTTCAGACTTACAAAATATTTCAGTGGCATACAATGATATTATTATTTGCGGCGATTTTAACAGCAATATTCTGCTCGAAAATATGTTAGCCGATGAGTTTCAAATGATCGACTTATATCCAGTTAACACCACAAATCCTACTCATTTTCATACTAGTTCGAATAGCCTAATCGACATTATTTTTTCTAACCAATTATCAAAAATTCTACTGTATGATCAGCTATCAGCTCCAGTGTTTTCTAAACACGACCTTCTTTACATGGTTTATGATATTGATGTCATCATCACAAATGAAACCATTTCATATCGCGATTTTAGCAAAACAAATTATAACCTTTTAAATTACCTCTTATTCAGTATTTATTGGGATGAAATTTATGCCATGACAAATGCAAATGACCAAGTAATGTTTCTCCAAGAAAAATTTTATCTTATTTTGGATGAATGTGTGCCCTTAAAAACATTTTCACCGAAGAATGAAGAGAAACCATGGTTTAATAATCATATCAAAGTTATTATATATAAAAGAGATTATAGCTACAAACGACGGAAAAAATACAAAACACCAGAGCTCTATGAACAATTCAAATCTTTTAGACGTGAAGTAACAAGCTGTATACAAAAGGCTAAATCTATTTACTACAAATACAAATTTTCAACAGCATTAAGCAGCAAATGTAAATGGAAGAAAATACGAGAAATCGGCATTGGAAACAAATCTAGATCCCATTCAAATAATGATATTGATGTTGAAGAGTTAAATCTAAAATTCGTTGGTCCAAACTTGGCCGTCATTTCCGAGAATTTTTACTCACGCTTGAATATTGTTCATAATGAAAATGAATTTTCCTTGTAATGAACACGAATAAATTCGAGTGAATGCATTTTTAAAGTAATTTCTAGGCATTCGAAGATATTGATATGTGTTGGGACAATGGGAGCCTTTTCGTTTCCTAGCTACAGTCGGGTGGGGGGTTCGTGTCCTTTGCATATCAACCCATGTTCACATCACATGATTATTATAGACTCCCTTTTATTTAAGAAAATTTATAAATAAAGAAAAAAATGGTCGAATGAAATTGATAAAAAAATAATTGAAAATACCCCACAATACAGATAAGTAATTTAATGTTTGTGTCGGATATTAGTTGATGCCTTATTATAATATACTCTTAGATGGTATTAAGAGTATCTGCCTCTAAACCCTCACCTTCCTTATTTCGTACTGGCATTTGAATATTTACGTAGGAACCCTCATATATATTCACTCCCCCCTATCTAACCCATTTTGCAAGAAGACAACTTTTTATTTAGAAATTCATTTTTAAGCTATATATTATTTTCAAGGCATTATATTTATATGTAGCAATAGACAATAGGATTTTTGAAATTATAAAAAAAAATAATCGTTAATTGTATTACATATTTTAACAATTATCATTAATAATATAAGGTATTTATTTATTGGATCTATAATTCATTGACTTAATAACTCATAAAAAAATTACCCACAATGGGTTAATTGGGTTGTTCTGAATGAATACTCTATTCAAAGCATGAATGAAAACAAAAGAACAAGAAAAATAATATTGCAAAACAAACATAACAAAAACGTCGTCATCATATGAGCATGAATGATTATTTAGTTGTTGTTCTTTCTCTTAAAAAAATCATATTAATTTATAGGGCTTGTAATTATTCTCTTAACAGAGAAATATGAGAGTTGATAAATGAAGAGAAACGCAAACAACAGTATAAATCATTCATCATTCTCCAAACAAAATCAATATAAAGATCATACAATAACAATTTATTTTTGGTTTTACATACCCCTTACTCCGTCATGTTGAAGGCCTCCATGCACGAACTGGACGTAGGTTGGTGTTGTTGTTTTCTATAGTTTTGGAGAGTGTAAAGTTAATTGACAAATGATCAATGAATTGATTTTGCATCAATGGATTTCAATGACTTCCAAACTGTTTTACGCTACTACTTTTTAAATTACTATATTTGTATGTTTGTACGAGCGTATACCGAAGGGAAGGTTACCCAATTATATTTGCTTTGCAAAATTAAATGTTCATTAAAAAAATTAGTCTAAGTTAAATATTTCTGATATTATATTATATATATGCAAAAATTATTTATGAAAATTAGTCTTATTTTTATGATATTTGACATTGTAATATATGGTTATGTTTTAGGGCAATTTTTTGTTCTTGAAATTCATTAAAACGCTGTTTTAACACAAATTATTTGTTTGATATTTAAGAATTGATATTTAGGGTTATGTATTATATAAGATTTTTGATTTTTGTGCTGAATTAATTTTCTTTTATACTGTTTGAGATTGATACTATTTGTACACCCTTGGAATGTCATTGAAATATAGTGTTGCGAATATCGAATTCGATACCAAATTAGTTAAATATTGTTGGGTTTACTAGGTGTTGTCTATATGGTCATCTTTTCATTTGCTGCAATTGATGGAACTGTATCACCATAATTTTCTTGGGTTGGGCACAGATCGGGCAATTAAAGTTTGTGTTTGTCCAACTATATATTTTAGATTTGTCTGGCTTGAGCACAGATTGGACCGTAAGCATGGCAATCGCACTTCTCTCACTATGTATGTAATTATGCTTCTTTTTTTATGCCAATTCCAAGCAGCTTAGGACACACCGGACGCCGCAAGACTTAGCAATCCGGCGCATCCGAAAAATTTGATTAGGTGTATTTTTGATGATTTTTCGCCATGGAAAAATGTGCTTCTAATATTATCCACACTTTTAATTGGGAACAGGCTTTTTAAAGAATGGGTTTTCAATGGTCTGCACAGGGTTTTTAAGTTCCTTTTTTTGGTTGTCTGCACAGGAATCTAAATTATGATCACTTTAATTAGGATGTGTATGAAAACATAGGATTTGTTCCTTGAAAAATTTTTACTTATCTCACTGAAGGTTGAAACAGAAAGGAAGCAGCTACCAAAATTTGCTTAGTTTATCACCTAGCTTTTGAGAAAGAAGAAATGTCAAAAGTGCTATAACGAAAGCAGACACTTCGATAGCACATCTCTTAATCTCTTAGCGTACAGTAAAATTTAGTACAATGCAATCATTGAAATGTTTGTAATTATTTTGACTATAAATTTTTTTTTTTATTTTATTTATTTTTTGAAATTGGAAAGAAATTCTTAATTTTATATAAAAATTATATTTGTCTTAGTTTAATAGTGGAATTATGCAATTATGGTACATGCAATTACATTGATGCAACTTTGTCCATTTAGTCAATGGTTTGTAACACCCTTAATTTTCCGATAGTACGGCTTATTGTTGTGTTCAAAAGAGAATTAGTATAATCGATTCTCTATAACAAAGAGGAACAACAAAAACAAAAGAAATAGAAACGTGTGAAGATAGATCCAATTTTGTTGCAAAATTTTTTTATTTGGAATTGGTGGAATTGCTTGACATTGGAATCGTTCTTTTTTTTTTTGACCTTTTACACTATTACACAGAGGCGTGTTACTAAGGAGGGTTCGTTAGTCAAAGCTGGAAACTAAGGTTATTTTTTGTCTACCATATCTGCTAATATTTGGCAAGTAATATTTTGTTAAAAACTATACCAACATAATTAATATTTTTTGCCTGTATTACAGAAATAAACTGGAGTATAAAGGAATACTCATCAATACAATCCTCTAATAATTGAAAAGATGATCATCACCAAGAACAAAGTGCGGTTTCAAAGAAACGAAGTGATTTGAAGTGATGTGCTTTCAAAGAAATTAAGTTTCTTACAGTAAATAAATTTTTCAAACTTGTGATGAATTTATTGTGCCTATTAAGCTCATGCAAAATATATTAGTGAAAAAATACAAAAAAATGGATTATCATGGTCTGAGGACATAAATTATAGGAGATATCAAGTTGGTATTAAGAAAATCAGTTTAGCCATTTATGAACACGTCCCCTACATCCTTCAGATGTGTCGAACACACTGAAGTTCTTTCAACATTCAAGGAAATTAAATCGAATGCTGAGGGTATGGATGGTATCAATCCGAAGCTACTAAGATTAATCTTACCAAAAATTCTACCCTACATAATATATATATTAAAAACCATTTTTGTTAAATCTACCTTCCCTGGTGCATGGAAACAAGCGAAAATTATCCCAATTCCCAAAGCTAACCATGAATATCGTCCTATAGCAATATTGCCTTTAATATCTAAAGTATCGGAAACCATGATGTACAAGCAAATCAATGAATATCTCACTAAAAATAACATGCTTACTGAACATCAGTCTGGATTTAGGAAGAAGAGAAGCTGTGTTACTGCCCTCTTGGACGTCACTGAAGATCTAAGATGTAATCAAGACAATATGCAAGATTCCTTCCTCGTACTTCTAGATCACAGCAAGGCATTTGACACCGTAAACCATAACATTCTATTACTGAAACTCCAAAAATTTTTTAACTTCTCTGCCTCTGCATGCCGTCTTATTAATTCATACTTGAGCAACCGATCACAAGCAGTTTTTCACAACAATATGTTCTCTTCGCAGTTGCCTGTAAAACACGGTGTTCCCCAAGGATCGGTTTTGGGCCCTCTATTATTTTGCATTTACATCAACGATCTACCGGAGTCACTGACACATTGCAAATTACATATATATGCTGATGATGTTCAATTATATCTAGGATCGAACACAAGAAATTTGCAATTTACGATAAATTTAATTAATGATGATTTGAGAAATATATCTAATTGGGCTGAAAACAACAGGCTAGGAATAAACCCCCTTATGTCAAAATGCATACACATATGTAGAAACAAACAACAAACTTAAAAAAATGCCTTAAAAATTAATAATTCTACAATTGAATACGTTAGCTTCGCTTCTAACCTAGGAGTGGTATTTAATGAAACGCTGTCATGGTCGACTCACATTAATATAACAGCAGGAAAAGTACATGGAATGTTACGAGACCTCTGGGCAGTTCATACCTCTACACCCATGGAAATACGCATGTTACTTGCAAAATCATACCTTGTTCCGACTCTTTTATATGGCTCCGAAGTTATTTACAACTGTGATCATGCTGACCAACGCAAGCTTAAAGTTACGTTTAATAACATTGCAAGATATATATTTAATAAAAAAACGTAGTGATCGAATTTCTGAGCTTGCCTATAAGATTTTCAACATGACATTTGAAAACTACCTTAAATATAGAGCTCTCGTATTTCTTCATAAAATTATAATAAACAAGGAACCATCTTACTTAATAAAAAGAATACAATTTGCCAGATCTAATAGAGGCAAGAAAATAATACAATTAAAATTTAAAACTTCCAAATCGGAAAAACAATTTTTCATACCAACTGTTCGTCTTTGGAATAATCTTCCACCTAATATACAGGTTATAAGCAACATCCTGCGTTTCAAACATGAATTACAAGAATATCTTATATAAAATGAACAATAAACATATTTTGTTATTATCTTTATTCATAATATACTCTTGAAATATTCAATGTACCACTAGCACCACTTCATAAGAATTTTATTATTCTCACTGTGCTAGATTTATATCGATAAATAAATAAATAAAAAATATACCCTCAGCCTTTAGCTAATGAGGGTGTATACACATTAACACGGTGAAAATGTGCCTTTTCGAAATATTGGTTCTAAACCCCATCCGTTTCAGAAAATTTAGATTTCATCCAAACTTTGCCCATCTTATTATTTCTTCCAAACCTAGTTCAAATTCGAAGATGGGGAATATCGGTTCACTCCTTCTGGAACCTCCACACGTTCTAATTTTTAACCTAGCCATCCTCCGCAGGAGAAATGATTACAACAGAGTCTTAGAACCAAATTCAAATCGCGGAACAAATCAGATAACTATTTTAATATAAATCAAATAACTATTTTAATATAAAAAAGGGGGTTATATGGGGACTACCCCAAAATGGGGGCGAATATTAATAATTTTTGCTAGGGAGATTTGTTACCATATACGACTACAAAATACCAAATTGCAGCGAATTCGGTTGAAAAACGCGCTCAAGAACCCCAAAATACCGAAAATTGGGGGTACCCTTATATGGGGGCTATCCGAAAATATGGACCTATATTCATAATTTTTTGTGGAGATATTTTGTACCTATTAAGAACTCAAAATACTAAATTACAGCTAATTCGGCGGAAAAATACGAGCAAAACCCCCCAAAATGCTGCGAATTAGGAGGTACCGTTATATGGGGGCTACCAGAAAAAGTGGACCTATATTTATAATTTTTTGTGGTGATATTAAGTACCCAATAAGAACCCAATGTAGCAAATTTCAGCGAATTCGGTTGAAAAACGCGCTCAAGAACCCCAAAATACCGAAAATTTGGGGGTACCCTTATATGGGAGCTATGCCTAAACGTGGACCGATAAAACCCATTTTCGAACTTGACCTGCCTGCAGACAAAATACTCTATGCAAAATTTTGGCGATCTATCTCCATTCGTTTAGACGCTAGAGTGATTACAACAGACAGACGGACATGGAATAGAATTTTACGCTGATCAAGAATATATATACTTTATAGGGTCGGAAATGATTATTTCGATGTGTTACAAACGGAAAAACAAAACTAATATACCCTCCATACTATGGTGGAGGGTATAAAAAATGCGTACAGTAAGGACTCTTTTGTTGGTGCTATAGCGAGAATACAAAATAAAATATCCAATTAAAGACACGTAGATGGAAAAATTCGTTTTAGAGTTTCAAAATATCGAAAATGATGGTGCTATGCCAAAAGATGAACCTATGTTTAAATTTCCACCAAGAACACGGAATGCCAAATTACAGCCGAGTTGTTGAAAGTTGAAAATTGGGTTTTATACCAGGACTTTTGATAGCGCATATTTACCCAATGTGGGCCTAAAAAATCAAGTTACTATAAATTCGCGTCAGAAATCCTCTAAATAACAAAAATTGAAGGGTATTGTTGTATGGGGTTGTACTGTGGACAAATATTGATTATTTTAGATACCGGCATCGTAGAGGTCAATGCCATTAATTGTTTTCAAAAATGAATTCCGCATACTACACATTCTCTCAGCTAATTACCTTGAAACCTTTGAATAAGGTGATCTGGATAAACCGAAGATTCGAACGAATTACTTCGTCAGTCACGAAGAAGTCCTACAATCCGATCCCCAGTAAATATAATACTAATTCCCTCATCCAAGTAGATAGCACAATAAAATTGTTATCAATTTAAAGCTAGACCACTTCTCTTGGATATACTATCAACTTATTCGATCTTTGTCCTTCTGGAGTAAATATGTACGCCATAGAATACAATTCTATCGGTCAATTAAATATTGACCGATCGATAGTTATGCTTATTCTTCGGCCTGATATCCTTCCATATGTAAAATTTCGCGATGTTCGGGTTATAATTGCGTTCTCTGGAGCGACCAGAAAAACGAACAAAAATGAAGTATTTGGTCCATTATGGTCCATAAATATTAAAGGATCATTTCCAAAAACAATAGGGGTCTTCTATGGTCAGAAGCGGTCCTACATGTCAAATTTTGTGCAGATTGGTCGATAACTGTGGCCTATATCGTGTTTATAAGTTGTAATGGACAGACGGACAAAAGAGCACACATGTCTAGATGGACTCAGCTAGTCGAGATATTACGATCGATATACAAAAAGGGAGGTCTAGGACTCATTAGGTTATAATGAGCTTCCCTGATACACCCGACGGGATGAGATCGATCAATAATTTTCACTTGTCGATTGCCCGGATCCTCTGGCTGAACAGCATTGCCCTGTTTCATTTCCGACTTTTGATAAAATGTTTGGCTTTCACCTTCTCACTGTTCTATTTACAGTCACAGGGTGTTACAAAGATCCTCGAATAAGCAAGAGTCATCGATGTTGGCACTACAGTCGCGAGTACATTGTTCTTCGCATTCGCTACATTGTTTATGCCATGGTTTGTGCTTGTCAGTGTAGGAGTTGTGATATCGCCTTTCTGAGCATGCCATTACATTTCTTTTGTATTGTTTAATTGTATCAGGGACCTCTTTTTATCAGATCCTCTCAAAGGTAAGGTTTCGCGACTGAAGCTGGCAAGGCTACAATTGAGGGTGCCAAAATCAGAGATGCTTAGAGTACGTGGGCATATACATTGCGATCTCACCCCACGGTGTTGTAAACACCAGTTAATACAAACTCCTGCCTTTCTATGGGTCAGACACACGGTTGTAATGCAACTCAACACAGAGCCGAAGCTCAACCCGCGGTTTGCTAGGATAGATCCGCAGACACCCGTGTTACTGAAATGATCGGTCAGGTTCATAGCCAAAGCTATTACCAGTAGAACCTCAAAAAATTCGAGACTGGTCACCCACAGACTATAAACTCTGTCAAAGAAAACATGAACACCAACATCTTACAACATTGATAGCCACCATGTATCTCATTGTTCATGTCATGAATACTGGGTCATTTCTTCCGAGAATTTCCCCCAAGGCCCTTTTGAGGTCAATAATGGCATAGTATCTTAACATGACAAAGACTTGACAGCAAAGCCTGAAAACTTGTCGAAGAACCTAGGTATAAACAAGGGTCTCTTCGAATGTAGTCGGTGCCATAACTGCAAACCGTGATGTCAATTTATGTAGGAAGTGTACTAAGACTTTATGTAGAATTGGTAATTTGGAGGAGCCAATGTCACCTGAGCTTTGACGAGTTTCAGATTATTACTCTTTGACATAATGTATGAATCACTGCATCATTTAAATGACTCCATGAGAAATGTTTCAAGCATTGATTCTTTAGAGGTAATTTCGAACTTTTTTAAACATATTGGGCAGTATCTCAGCCATAACTTGACAAAGGTTGGGTTTTAAGTGCTAAATAGTTGAAGGTTTATCTGCATAAGCATGGTATTTAGCGTAGCCCCATAAAAATTCTAATTGTGTCAAATCGGCGGCCAATTGATATCGTCACGGCGAGAAATTATGCGGCCAGGAAATGTCTTTTGCAATAAAGCCATATTCGCTTGAGTTGTGTGACATGTGGCACCGTCTCGTTGAAGTCACATATTCGTTATGTCGTAATCTTCAATAAAAGGCAGAAAAATAACCGATTTTTTTATAGGATCATATCGCAATTAATTGACGGTGACAATCGTTCCATCGCCGTTTTCGATGATTTAGGCACACTCCATGCTCTTTTTTTTAAACTTCCAAGGAAATATTGTGGTGGAAATTCTGAAATTTATTTTAAATCTTCATTATTTTTATAATCTCTGGTGCATTTTTCTCTTCGTATTTTCCTTAAGAACTAAAAATATAACCACTAAAGACATTTTTAAATTATTTCAAAGATTTAACCAATAGATTGCATTTAAATCGCAAAATATTTGAACTGAAAATTATGCAAATGTATAAGCAAGCAATCGATATTTTTAATACATTTTCAATTAGTTGTCATCATTCATCGTTATTTCGCATTTGTTGCTGTTGTTGCCATGCGTTTTTTTTTCGATTATTCGTTCGATCTAAATCTGCGCTAATATTTGTTATTCACATTAAATTGAAGGGGG
The DNA here is from genome assembly GCF_032173495.1 of Musca vetustissima. Taxonomy (NCBI): domain Eukaryota; kingdom Metazoa; phylum Arthropoda; class Insecta; order Diptera; family Muscidae; genus Musca; species Musca vetustissima. The sequence continues at coordinate 9,788 of NW_026888922.1, forward strand.
TACAAACGGGAGAAGTGCAGCAGCAGCAGCGTAATCACAGTTGTTCCAACATTGGCAAAAACACATTAAACACAACCGTTATTCACATAATTACACTGCTCAAAAGAAGTGTGATTCACATAGTTCTTTTAGGTTGAACAAATACAGGAAATCTTTGATATAGGTCCCAATATATTACCGTTACGCGCGTATTCGGCATTTTCAAAACTTCGAAAAAAATTATTTTTTGATTTTCTTCTTAGTTGAGGTCCAAATATACTTTTATCTTAAGTGTCGTATTCGAAATTATTATCGAGTATTTCCAAAAACTTTTTCTTCTTATATTTTTTTTCTTCTTATATAAGAACTGTTGTACAACCTTTTTACTACACTGTAAATTCTCCAAAAATTCCTATGTAAATACTTTTCACACATGCAAACACCCACACACACACATGCTCCAATCCACATAACTGCTGAATACACAAGCATAGCTATTTGCCCGCATTTACGGATTTCCACAAAAGGATTTTCGATTGTAAATTTATGGTAAATTTTTCCAAATGCTCTCATTGGTACATTCGGTGGAAAACGGGCGTTTGAGTGTGTGTGTTTGTTTATAGCAGCCCTGTTGCCGCTGGAGTTTGTATTCTTCTTACCAATGATGGGGAGAACCGCATTCAGGTCCCTATATTCGATGGTGCTAAATTTTATTAAAGGCTTTAAAAATGTGCCACGATTATAACGGAGTTGGGAGGAGGTGGAACTATTGATACGAAGTTCTTGCGGGCTGAAAAGTCAAGCTAAGTAAATTTACTTGTAGTAAACTATTATATTCGCAATACAGTTGTCTACGTAAAGTTTTGTGCGGTAGCTCCATCCACAATATAAGTTCCATTTGCGTAATATAACTTGGTAAATGTCATTTATGAATTTATATAAAAATCTATCCCAAATTTCGTGTCAATCGGACTATCGTAGGATATTTGGTACACCAGTTTCACGAAGTTGGACTAACATATATATGGCAGCTATATGTAAATCTGATATAATTTGAACATAACTTCCTATTCCATTCACATGTCTTTTTGAAAGAAAATGTGTCTTTTGTATCCAATTTTAAAAAATTTCGGACGAAACCAATTTTTATGATCGAGACTGGAGACCCCTTTATGTCAGTGTCGACCGACTGCTGACTTCTGCCGATTATTCATTAATTTTTCATACAAAAAATTTGGCATGTTTAACCTGCAAAATGTTCAATAATACTCCGAAATGTTTACTCGTATGCAAAATCACCTTCCCTGTGGAAGTAGTGGAGTTTGGATTATATTTGAGCCATGTGTAGCGACTAGATACCTAGACATATATATATATATATATACTAGAGGGCCCGGCAAACGTTGTCTTGCCTTAACAATATTGTTAAGAAATAATTTTTAGTATATCAGATTTGTTTTTCTTTTTGCTTTTTTATTCATACTTGCATAAAACATTTTTCTGGGTAGGAAATATATTTCGCCATATACCGATTTTGATCGTTACATTGGAAGCTATAGCACGCAATAAATTTAAATAATGTCATAGTGTACTTAATTGAGTCTAGAATAATGATGCACTAAGTTTCGTGAAAATCTGTTCAAATTTAGATATACCTGCCATATATAGTTTCGTCCGATTTTATGTAAATGATGCACCAAAACCCCTATATATTTTTCGATTTGCATGAAATTTGTCATAGCGTACTGAACTTAGTCTAGAATTATATGTGCTAAGTTTAGTGAAAATCGGTTCAGATTTATATATAGTTGCATTTTCTTCCGGTTTCAGGTCAATTGTGCACTAAAGACCCAAAGTTTGTACGATTGACACACAATTTTGTACAATGTACTGATATAGCTCAATACGAAATTTTGCAAAACGTATCAAATTGACTCTTGAATGACGTTATTACGTGTTGGTGAAATTAGCGCAGATGCAGACACAGCTTCCATATATATTTCAAACGGGTGTCTGATTGAGATTACATTTTGAAGAGTGCGGTCTACCGAATAGCGTGTATCAAGTTTCCTCTACATCGATTTACTTAAATTAGTCCCATTGTACTCAAACAACTCTAAACATTCCCGAATAAAATTAAATTTAGCATAGGTTCCAGAAAGATATAAAGACTACATATTCAAGCTCGTTCAATTTCATGAAAATGTTCTTTCGAACATTCAATTTCATGAATATATACCCAAAGTGGTGAAGGGTATCATATATCGGCCCCATCTGGCTTTACTTCCTTACTGGTTTTACCTTCTAATTGAATTCGTATTTCACAGTATTTTTATATTTTGGATGATAATTGTGTTGAAAATGTTCCTAACAATATTCACGAAAGCTTCCGAATAGACCCCATACAATGATACTCCACATTATTCGATGCGTTCGGATGTTTGGCCAACGGTACCCGCAATATTCGGTATTTTGGGGAGCTTCTCTTAGCAAAAATTATCAATATTGGCCCAAGTTTCCAGATAGCCCACATATATGGTATTCCCCTTTGTTCGGCATTTTCTCATGTGGTGTCCAATCTTCTTACCAAAATTTCACATTATAGTAGCAGCAATATGTCATTACGGGATATTAGGTCCATGCTTTGATATAGTTCCAAGTAGATTTTCGGTATTATAAAGACGTTGACTGGATGGATGTTAGAATTACAATTCCGAATATCTTCTAATTTTCAATTCTTGCTTTTGTCCCAAAAATTCGTGAATTCTTTGGAAAACGTGTGCATACAATGATCGCGTGTATATTCAATGATATATTTCTGAATTATTTTTTGTATTCTCACCTCAAATATTTTCAATACAATGACAATCCAATTGAAAAACCAGTGAGCGGAGCAGTATAGTCGGACGGGGCCGACCATATGATACCCTACACAACTTCACGAAAATCTTTCTGTGGTTATATATTCTGAGCGACTAGAGATCAACAAATATTACTTATATTCAGTAAATCCATTCTAATTACTTGTCCAGATTCCCTTCACGGTGGATTGTGTTATTATGTTCGACTTTCAATTGTGGACTATATATGTACTAGAAAAAAACACAAAAATTAAGTTTTCGGTCCACCTCATCCCGATATTATCATCTGATCATCACCGAAAATTTTAGGCGTTTTCCTTGACCATTCCTGGATCCTCATGGAAAATTTCAAAGCGATCCGCGCTGTATTTCCGCCTCCAGTGTGGTAAAGTGTTACTACATAATATCTGAGTACGTAAGCACCTGTAAATATTTAAATGTAACTCCCACATCCGAGTACATACGACAATATAATTGGTATCAATTTAAAGGTCAACCACTCCTCTTGGATATACTATCAACTTCTCGGCTCTATGTCATTCAGGAGTAAATATATACGCTATAGAATACAAATTTTGTCATTTTTCACACAAAAGTTAGGGTCCATTTGACCCGCTAAATATTGATCGATCTTTATCAAAACAGGCATGCTTATTCTTTGGCCCAATCCCCTTCTCCATGTAGAAATTCACGGTGTTTGGGCCATAATTGCGGCTTGTAGAGCGACCAGAAAATCAGACAAAAATTTAGTTTTTGGTCCATTTAATCCCCTAAGTATTAACCGATCTTTACCAAAAACAATAGGGGTCTTCATTGGGCAGAACCCATCCTACATGCAAAATTTCGTGAAGATTGATCCATAACTGCGGCCTGTATCGTGTTTAAAAATTATAATGGACAGACGGACGGACACACATGTCCAGATCGACTCAGCTAGTCGAGATATGACGATCGGTATACTTAAAGGTGGGTCTAGGGCCAATATTTCGCGGCGTTACAAACTCTTGGGGCTGCACAAAGCTATAATACCCTGACAACATAGTTGTGTAGGGTATAAAAATAAAATACATACATATGTATGTACATATGTACGTATTTTGAAAATTTCCAAATCATGACTTAAAGGCTTGATACGATACCAATTTCGCCCAAAATATCTTCAAATAACAAAAACGAAGGGTCCAATGAAAAAAGCTCGATACTAAATCGTGGAAATGCAAATATGCTTCATAATATTTTTTTTGCAAATTTTTCGCGTTTTTCGATTTTTTTAAACCTTCCCTTTTAAACCTTCGCTGAAGCTTCACGAACATTTCAAGATTAAGATAAGAAAAATCCGTTCAGCCGTTCTCGAGTTTTAGCGAGACTAACGAACAGCAATTCATTTATATATATATATATATATATATACAAACACATTGCTTAAAATATAGAAACATTTGCTCGCCAATTTATGTGATCGAAATATCTAAAAGGACGATGAAATAGAGAGATTGAAAGGAACTATCTAGGAGACAGTACTATATGGATCAAAGGAACTATCTAGGAGACAGTACTATATGGATCAAAGGAACTATATTAAGGGAACTATATATTTTTTATCTAATCGTGTCTACTTAGCACGGCTGGTTCATTTCTGAACGAACAGTTCATTTGAACTAGTTTCGTTCCAGAAAAGTAATGAGCGGTAGTAGGTCCGGTTCTGTCATTCATTTAGTTCCTCTCGAACCAGTCATTTATTTTGCTCTTGTTCGCTTAGATCCTGTCGATCCAATTGCTAAATTATATGTTCTCGTCCATTGATCGAATTAACTGACGTATTCCAATAAATGATAATAATAATATGGACATGACACTAAATGAATGACCTAGTTTATTGTGCTGTGAACAGAACAAATTCAGGAAGGTTGCAACCTGTATGGACTGGGTCCGTTGTATGGTCCTAGTTCAAGGTATCGAACAATCAATTCGTACCCAGTGAGGCAGTTGCACCATCTGCTCTTAGCTGTGCTAAGTAAAGTTGTGTCATTCCGGAACCAATAAGTTCAAATGAACTATTCCTCAAAAGGAACTATCGGTACTATATTCGGTTGCCTCATTCAGTTAGTTCCTCTCCATCCATTCGTTCCTTTCTGCTCTCGTTCGCCTAGCACCTTTTGATAATCGTTCCGTTAGGTCGAATTAACTGACGTATACAAATGAATGATGGAACTAATACGAACTTTTGAACTAAATGAATGTCCTAGTTCTTTTTACGGAGGGAATAGTAAAAGAGCGGCCCTCTTGAAGAAGGAGACACAATTTCTATTTGTCGATGGACGGGTATGATCTTCATCTCCTAACGAAGAGGAGACAACCTGTTGAAGATCTGAGGGCGGCATTCTGAAAGGTCTGAATGTTATTCCACTGTGTATTCCTTACATGACTTACACTGGCTGGCCCATTCCTTTATAGGAGGATATCGGCTCATATGCCAGCGACTTGAGGGACTTGTTTCTACATCTCAGGCTTGAGAAGGCGACTTGAAAAGACTTTCGAACGTTATAACGGAAATCTGAGGGTAATAGGGGATCGAAATCCAATCTCCATCGTCCATTATATTGGGGATCATCATTTCTGCCGCCCAAGTGATTCACTGGCATCCCCACAACGTGTCAGATGTCCCTATTCATGCCCAATAAGAATTGAGTTGTTTGCAACATTCCGATCTTAGCTGTGATAAGTTTACTTGTGTATGTCTAAGCAGCTGTTTCTCCTCTGCTGCTTTGTATGGTCTCCGAGTATAACATTCATATGTTATTGTCCAATTGCCTACGTGGCTTAATTGGTTTGAATAATATTCAGGCCTGATAGCCTGTTGAAATAGATGTTCAAGTTGGACGAGTTCATAAGCCTATGGCAGTGCTGCTCGCAATTAAAGGTATCATCTTCGCTTTCTCATGAATATGGTCTACTGATGTCACATGGAAACATGTTTTTGAAGTTCTCAGGGCGACATTCTGGCAGGTCTGAATGTGTTTTGACTGTGTATCACTTTCATTCGCAACCCACAATGGCTCTGCAAAGCTTACCACAGACCGGCCTATTCGTTTAAAAGAGGTTGGCGTCCAGCGACTAGAGGAAATTGTTCCTGTTTCTCATCTTATCGCAAATAATAGACGCATAAGCAGACGACTTAAAAAAACTGTCGAATGTGGCTCCCATTTGTAATTGTCGGTTTGAATCTGTTCTCCAGCGACTATCATTTATAGCGGGAGCTTCATTTCTGCTGTCGAAGTGATGAATAATGTGCCTATGAATTTGGTAGAGGATCATCTATGTAGATGTTTATCCATTCACATATTTCATAAATAATGGGAACCGACTACAATGCCGTCCTGTATTTGGGCAATATCAGAAAAGTAAGGATTGAACTGTTTCGGATAAATCATCGGGGTACAAAACTAATAGGTCATGCTCCAAAAAGAGGTATATATGTCCTTATTTAGCCACTCTCTAGGTATAGTAATTCTTCCCAATTGTCGGCATTTCTTATCTAACTTCTCCCTTTAAATTACAGTTTTTAAAGGATTTTAGAAACATTTTCAAACCTAACCTGCGTGGTGAACATCGGTCTACGTTTTGGAGGTATAGCATTTTAAGGAAATCTCCATTGAAAATTTCTAAAATTTGTTTTTCTTGTGGGTCGAGGTTTACAACAATCCATGGAAAAATCTATTTTTTTCACTTGCTCTTTTTTTGTGACCGGATGACTTTAAGCGTACTTTCTCTCAGCTTTGGGTCTTTAAACCCACCAATGACCAATACTGTCGCCTCTGCAGGGATCAGTAGTAGACAAATTTCCGAAAATTCCTCTCAGCTACCCAAGGTTTGAAGGGATCAGTTTATGTTTCGAAAATTTTATTATGGAATTGCGAGATTTAAGCTTATATTTCAACATTTCCATGTCTGCCATTTATTATAGTCAAAAAAATTGCCTTTGGGAACTTGGTGCGATTTCTGTGTATTGTATACGTATGTAATATGTTCTTCAAACATCACACTCAAACAGCCACAACTGCACTCACACTACCCTCCATTCGTAGACCGGAAGGAAACGGAAATGTTTAAGAGTTATTACTACTTATTTTGTAATAGTGTTTGTGGGGTTTTTTGTTTTATTTGTGTGTGACATGCAGAGCAGTGTAAGTACGCGTGTGTGTATGTTTATATGGGAGTAAGTTCATATGTTGCTCTTGTTTGTTACAAAGTAATATAAAGCGTGTCTTATCACTTTGAGGTATAGAACAGACCTGATTCGTCAAATCCCCCGCTTTTCAACCATGAAGTAAATTCTGGCGTCGGTTATGTTTGTCAATTGCTGTTGGTGTTTATTAGGGATTTTAGATTTCATCGTCTTCACATTCATATTTCACGTTGGGGAATTTGTCATCATAAAAAATCTTATTTTCTTCAAGATCCTTGTTTGTCTAAGCTCCAGGGAGGAGAGGTTTCTTTGTAATGATTTTTTCGTGAATTAAATTTTGGCCCATAGAAAAACTTTTAATAAAAATACCAGTCAAATCCGCGATACATTTATGTGTCTGTGTGTATGAGTGTATTTGTTTAATATCATAACAAAACATCAATGAGTGTCGACGAGTGTGTGTGTGTTGGTGTTTGTGACTGTTGTCAATGCTGAACATCTGCCAAAAAATATAAATTTTTATTGCTTTCATAAGCCAAAAACAAATTCCCACAAAACAATGTTGCGACAACGTGTGCACACAACACGTTCAAAATTACACGAGGCATTTTTGCGGTTATCCATTACCACCACCTCCCAAACCCCTCTACGCTTAGGGGCCTTTGCTTACTGTGTGACATTTCTCAATTGGCCGTCGTACTCCATCTATGTAGTTCGGCAGCAGCAGAAGCTGTAGCAGCAACACCAACACAGCAACAACCTGCATAATGTCAACATTTGCAGTGGTAACATACCAACGGATACGGATGTGGGTGTTTATGTTTCTGTGTGTGTGTGCCAGTGTTAGTGTGGTGTGCGAAATATTTGTGTGTGTCGGTGTGCGTGTGTCAACATGCATGTATGAATATCCGTTAACAAGCAACCATTACAAGTTTTGTATTTGTTATTAGAAACAAACCCACAGCCGAACATAAAATAGAACGAAAAATGAAAACAAACAAAAACACTACCAGCGAACATAGCAAAGCGTGGAAAAAGTTATGTTTGCAAATAAAACAAAAGTTTGTAATTTTCCTAAATTGTTGGCGGTTGGTTATTGTTGTTGTTTTTATTACTAATCGCCAATTTTTTTTCCTACTGGTTGGTTTAGAAGTTACAGTGTGTGGTATTGAAATTGTAGATATTGTAAACAATAAAAAATGTTCGATTATGACATAAAGTGTAAATTTAAAAACTTCAATAGTATTCGAAAGATATTATCAACTGATTTTATAGATTTTAGTTCTAACTTCTACCCAACTGCAGTCACTTATATTGGAAAATAAACCAGCGAGAACAAGGCCAATGTTGGACCGAAATTCCTTTTGGGGACAAAATCTCTTGAGGCATATATTATGAGCCGAGAAGGGTCAATTGGCCATATCATGGACATACGCAGAAATGAATTTTTTCATAGTAAATTTATGTTTGCAACAGCGATTTTTTTCATTTTGTAATACCGGCCCCCACCCCCAAATTTTGGGTTACTACAAATGCACGTTTTGGTATAGCCCCCATATAAAATTTGCCGCCCTATTTTCGGTATTTTGAAGACTAAAGCCGCATTCTCCCCTTAAGTGGCAGTTAATTAGCATTCCGGGTTCATGCAGGGTAAAACATATTTACGTAAAAAATTATATACACATGAACATAACCCTCATTCCGGTCCCATTTGCGTACTTTTAAAGTGTGAGAAACATTTTCACATCGAAGTGGTTGTAATTTGAAAAATATGTTTTCCCAATATTTTCCTTGTTACGGGAGGAATTGTTTAAGTCCAGCATATGGTTTATCGCACGCGAAACTAATTTTCAAAAATCTCCGCCTTGGCTAGACCCTTGAAAAACCATTTTTGAAAAATTGACGCTTTGATTAGACCATTAAAAAATATGTTTATAAATTATAGATATTTAAAAAAATAGTGCCTTGAACAGACTCTTGAATAAAAAATAAAAAATTCACTTCTTGTATAGGTATTTAAAACATATTTTTACAAAATCGACTTCTTGTATAGATTCTTAAAACATATTTTTAAAAAATCTACGCTTTATAAACATTCTTAAAAATATTTTAAAACAATCTACACCTTGGCTAGACCCTTCACATATATTTTAAAAAATCCACGCCTAAATTGGATCCTTGAAAAAAATATTTTTAAAAAATCCAGGCTTTGGTTACAGCCTTGAAAAAGTATCTTTAAGAACATCTAAGCCTTGTTTGGGACCTTGAATGTCTTGAATTGAGCCTTAAAATGTTGTTAAAATCCAGTTATTTCTTAGATTTTGGAGAAAATATATTTTAAAAATCCATGGATTTGACAGACATTGGAAACAACCACAAGGATGAAAAACAAAGGCTATAAGTTTTAGCGACTTCTCCCATGGTACAATTATAAAAGGTAACAGCAAATCCCAGCTGATTTGATTCCAAAGTAATACTAGTGTCAATATGAATTTGACAAATTATGTTTTTAAAAATCACCCAACAGGAAAATTGGGAACGCATACAATTTGAAATTGTTCTTTATTAATGTGCTCCCGTATTCAATTTACTCAATCTGCCTGCTGGGAAAGTTTGAGGAAACAAATCTTTCTTGAAGGAATAACTCGCTATTCCCAGCATTGTCATATGTGTCACACATATATATGGCAATGGTTCAATTAAAGGAAAGATGTGGAAGCGATAGAAATATAAATTTGATAGATTTTCATTCATGTTTTTCAATTTTTATTTTGAGGATTCGAAAATATTCCATTTCCAAAATAAAAATAATTTGATGATAATTTGTTTGTTTGTTTACATTTGTCTGTCAAATGAGTTGACACTAGTAGAACTTACAACAACAAATTTCCATGTGGTTGTTGTATCGTTTTTTGTACAACAACACTTGCTGTTACCTTTTATTATTATACCATGGACTTCTCCATACAAAAATTAAATATTGCCATGTGTAGACATTATTACATATTAAAAATTAAAGTTCCACTCAACCTATCCGTTCAAAATCTTAACAGACATAAATCTCGAGCTAATTCGCATTCACTAAAAATAATAAATTATATAAGATATCAATTGGAAGTTAAAATTATTATTATCATGTGGTATACCACATTACCTTCACTTTTTTTTAAAATCACTTTTAATGGAATTTCAAATATGTTCTCAAATATCTCTTAAATTGTTAGAATAATTTTATTTTCAAATTTATACATGGAAAGACAACACATGCAGCATGTTATGTGCAAAATTTCAATTTAATCGGATAAAAAATAAAAATTTGGCAATCTAAAAACAAATGGGTATACCGCATTTGCATCACTTCCTATATTTTATTGCTTGAAAAAGTATTTAAAAACACCCCTGGATAGGCCCCTGAAAAAATATTTAAAAAATCTACGTCTTGGCTAAACCCCTGATTTTTTTAATTAACGGATAGACACTATAAAAAATGTTTTTTTTTAAATTAACGCATTGAATAGACCCTTAAAAAATATTGAAAAATCACGTCTTGGCTAGTTTTCTGATTGTGCGAGATGTAAACCTCCTGCTATGACAACTTCACTACTAAACCCCTATGAAACATTTAGTATAACTCTCATATCACTGTATATAAATCAATAAAAGTTAAGGTCAACAACTCCACTTGGATATACTCCTACATTTTTTTATTTTTCCAGAAAATGTGTTTTCCTCAAAACCGCTAAATATTAATATATTTTTACTAAAAATAGAAGTGCTTTCTTTGGCCACAACCGGACTTAAGGGAGAGTGGGGATCCTTCGGCATGGGGGCACCGTCGGCAATAGCGCTTTCGATATGAAGCTCTCATTGTACATCACTAGCTTTGATCCGTATGTATCGAATATCGAAATAAATAACTGTCGCAAAGTTTGAAATTTCTAGCTAATAAGCTTATTTTTGTATTTTTATAGATGTTTTTGTAATATTTAAATTCCATTTCGTAAGTATTTCGTGTATACAACTTTTCATATTTTAAGCTAATATTATTAAAAAGCCGTTAATTACAATGCATGTTCTTATAAAAATAATTAAAAATATAATGGTTTTAGAATATTAATTGATAGAAAAAATTAAAAAAAAAAAACTGTAAGTACCGTCGGCGTACATTCGGCATTTTAAAGTGGGCACATTTGGCCATATATAGATAGTGACACATCACTTGCTTAAACTATTTTTGAGTTTGTCTTTTAAAATACTCTTTTAATATGGTTTGAAATTACATATATAAGACCAAACGACCCTTCACCACTTTGGGTATATTCAACAGATGAATTCTAACAGACGGTTACAGAATGACATGCTCGTTTCCTTTTGCCTGTTACAAATATATGCACAAAGAAATAATACCCTGTACCACAGTGTGGTGAAGGATATTAAAATATCCACGCTTTATAGATCCATAAATTTTTCTGAAAATCCAATTCTTTAGTCTGACATGTTTCTTTTAACAAGTAAAAAAGTGTCAGTCGGTGTTGCCGACAGATATATACCGTCACCCTACGGTTTGCGGAGGAGGTCTTCGAAGTTATACAGACGGGTCCCACCTTTGGACTTGATCTAGGCTTGGTATAAATAATAGCTTGTACAAAGTTCTGTTTGCATGTTATTATAGCAGTAAGGAAGGTTCAAAAGTCGGACGGATACCCTTCACCACTTTGGGTACATGCAAGACATGTTAATATCTACAATATCCTGTAGATAAAACGGTAATAGAATCTTTGGAGGACCATTGAGATGACATCGGGCGAAATTAAATGTGCTATCTAGATAGATATTTGAACCAATTGAAAAAAACCCATACACATACCATTCTAAAATCAATGAAACATTGCATGTCAAACGGGCCGACTTGGATTCTTTGGTGTGCCATTTGTATGAAATCGAGTAAAATGTATGTATGGGAGCTATATATAAACATATAACTATTGCATACACCATTTGATTTTTGTAATCACTATATTCAATTTAATACCCGCTGCCAAATTTCGTGTAACCACCATTTACATAAAATCGAACGAAAATATATATAAGACGTATATCAAAGTCTGAACCGATTTCAACAAACCTTATTACGCATATTGGGAGTTTAGTGCATCATTCACATAAAATCGGATGAAACTATATATGGGAGCTATATGTAAATCTGAAGCGATTTTAAAAAACTTCGCAGACATCAATCTGAATATGATTCAGTACTCTGTGCAAAATTTTGTTTCAATTGGACAAATATTGGGAGTTTGGTGCATCATTCACATAAAATCGGACGAAAGTATATATGGGAGCCAGGGACGTAAGCAGGGGGGCGGCCCGGGGGCCGTGCCCCCCCGAAATGAATTTTTTTCACAGTAAATGTATGTTTGCAACAGCGAATTTTTCCATTTTGTACTACCGGGCCACCCCCCCATGGACGGACGGACAGACGGACATGCGTAAATCGACTCAGAAAGTGATTCTATGCATATTCTCAAAAGGAACCATGGGCCTATCTCGATTCCTTTTGCCTGTTACAAACATATGCACAAAGACATAATACCCTGTACCACAGTGTGGTGAAGGGCATAAAAAGCTATTTCTGATGTATGGGTGACCTTGAGACGTCATATATATAAAATATAGCCTTAAAAGTCAAACATTGAGTCGCGTATTTAAACAAAATAGAACCTGTAGAGGATCTGAATTTCAACGAGACATATAGCGGTGACTATGACGTCGAAACTTTTTTTACAAAACTGTAAAAATTTGTAAATAATACTAATATATTATATGTTTTTTGTACTAATTTTTATAATTAAGCATCAGAGGACAATATCCAGCCATAACGTTTTTATATATGTTCAATAAGTACTGAGATATAAAGCTCTAAACAAAAAGTGCCGAAGTTGCCCCTGTCTCCCTTACTTGCAAAATTTCGTGACTATGTTTACAAATTACATTAGACGACGAACGGGCACGGGATATGATATTGGTTTACTAAAAGGTAGGTCTTGGGTCAATTTTTCGAGGCGTATTTGTATCACTTTTTAACATTTTTTAAACAAAATCTAGCATTTTTTCTCAATAAAGTTGTGGCAACACTGATTATATGGGGGTTACGTCAAAACATGGGCCAATATTAATAATTTTTAGGAACTTTTTCTAAACAGTGGGAACCTAAAATATTACAGTTTATCAGATTGAAAAGATTCAATATACCATATTTTATTCGCTCCTCGAATATACTAAGTTAATCCCCAAAATTAAGTACTCCCACTTATCATTCTCATGTAATCTAAGTTTGGGAGGTATATTTTTCCAGCCCTCTAAGCAGTTTGTTTATGTTTCTATGTAAATATTAAATGTTTTCCCCAATATATTGCACAACGACTATATTCTCAAACGGCGTTTTAAAAAATTTAAATAAATTTCCACTAATTAAAACAAATTCTTGGCATATGACGCACTTTTGGTCATTATGTAAAAATGTAAACCTTAAATCAAAATAAATTTTGTTCTCCTACTACTCCGCTTTGTAAGTGCAGGCAAACTTTTTTATCGTAAAGAAAGGAAATACAAAAAAAAACATAATTTGTTGTTGGCATTTTTTTAATTAATACATTTCAGAGTTTTTTCTCCATTTTTCTTCTGCTTCTGTTTTTTTAGCGGCAGAATAAAAGGCGACAATTATATTTGTGATGCCAATTGCAGGTGACGCCTTGTCGTTTACATTCCAAGTCACACCGCAGTTAAGCATTCATTCATTCGCAAATTGGCTGAGTTTTTTTCTTCAAGTGGAAGGAAGGTGGGTGAGTGCGTTGGTGGGTGGTTGGATGGATTACATGGCTCTTGTAGGTGGTTGTGTGATTATGACTGAGATTGTTTGTATTTCCGATTTTAATGAAAACATTTTCCGTGTCTAGTGTTGAGTTTTTTGTTGCTTCCATCCCTTGATATTTTTCAATGCCAGTGTAGATATCAGTAATTGAACAGCCATCGAGAGGGTGAGAAGATTTTTTTATGTCATCGTAGAGTTCAACTTAATGGAAAATTTATTCGAAGTTGCTAAATCATTGTAGGAAAAAATATTCAGCACGTGATAATTATGTAGATTTCATTTTCAAAATACGAATTACATGAGGCAGTTCTTATATGGGGGCCTTCATCGAACATTTCCTGCAATCATTATAACCTTAGTCTTATGAGGGTATATAAACTTCGCGTTTCCGATAATTCATAGTCCATTAACAAATGTCCTTTCGTCTGCCTGGCTGCCTAGGGCGCACGATAACAATAGAAGGGAATAACCGATCTCTTCCAAATATTGCATATCGTAATATTTCTCCCATCAATATATTAAAGTCCTCATAAAGATTGTTTGTCAATAGAATAGAAAATATTGGAAGTATTTTTTTGTGCATATGTTTGTAACAGGCGAAAAAGAGATAGATACAGAGTTCCTTTTGAGAATATGCATAGAATCTCTTTTTGAGTCGATTTATGCATATCGACCCGTTCATCATAAAAATCTGTCTGTCCATGTTAAATTGTGAACAATGTACAGTTCGCATATATGATCCGAATTGAATGTAATTTGGTACAGCTCATTTACTCGGCCCACGGATAAACCCTATTGCAATTGGGAAGTAGGTTCAGATTTAGATATTGCTCCCATATATATTTTCGTCCGATTTTATTTTAATGCAGTACGAAAGCCCCTATATACCTTTCGGTTCATTTATTTGGCCGAAGGACAAAACCTATAGAGATTGTTAAAAATCGATTCAGATTTAGATATAGGTCCCATATTTTCGTCCGATTTAATGTAAATGGTGCACCAAAGTCCCTATATATTTTTCGATTCGCTCTAAATTTGGCCCAGCGTTCAGAATTAAGTCGAGAGTGATGTATGTTAAGTTTCGTGAAAAGTTTGTACGATTGGTACACAATTTTGTACACTATATTGATTTAAATTAATCTCTGGCAAGTTTCGTTGAAATCGACAGGTGGTCTTCTGCCTATAGAAGAGCGACTGTAGCACTTCTGTCTATAAAATACCGACAGGAGGTCTTCTGTCTATAGAGGAGCGACAGGCGGTCTTCTGTCCATAGAAGACCGACAGGAGGT
Source organism: Musca vetustissima (assembly GCF_032173495.1). Classification (NCBI taxonomy): domain Eukaryota; kingdom Metazoa; phylum Arthropoda; class Insecta; order Diptera; family Muscidae; genus Musca; species Musca vetustissima. The sequence continues at coordinate 24,974 of NW_026888922.1, forward strand.
CTTCTGTATATAGAAGAACGACAGGAGGTCTTCGGTCTATAGAAGAACGACAGGAGGTCTTCGGTCTATAGAAGAACGACAGGAGGTCTTCGGTCTATAGAAGAACGACAGGAGGTCTTCGGTCTATAGAAGAACGACAGGAGGTCTTCGGTCTATAGAAGAACGACAGGAGGTCTTCGGTCTATAGAAGACCGACAGGAGGTCTTCTGTCTATAGAAGACCGACAGGAGGTCTTCTGTCTATAGAAGACCGACAGGAGGTCTTCTGTCTGTAGAAGACCGACAGGAGGTCTTCTGTCTATAGAAGACCGACAGGAGGTATTCTGTCTATAGAAGACCGACAGGAGGTCTTCTGTCTATAGAAGACCGACAGGAGGTCTTCTGTCTATAGAAGACCGACAGGAGGTCCTCTGTCTATAGAAGACCGACAGGAGGTCCTCTGTCTATAGAAGACCGACAGGAGGTCCTCTGTCTATAGAAGACCGACAGGAGGTCCTCTGTCTATAGAAGACCGACAGGAGGTCTTCTGTCTATAGAAGACCGACAGGAGGTCTTCTGTCTATAGAATACCGACAGGAGGTCTTCTGTCTATAGAAGACCGACAGGAGGTCTTCTGTCTATAGAATACCGACAGGAGGTCTTCTGTCTATAGAAGACCGACAGGAGGTCTTCTGTCTATAGAAGACCGACAGGAGGTCTTCTGTCTATAGAAGACCGACAGGAGGTCTTCTGTCTATAGAAGACCGACAGGAGGTCTTCTGTCTATAGAAGACCGACAGGAGGTCTTCTGTCTATAGAAGACCGACAGGAGGTCTTCTGTCTATAGAAGACCGACAGGAGGTCTTCTGTCTATAGAAGACCGACAGGAGGTCTTCTGTCTATAGAAGACCGACAGGAGGTCTTCTGTCTATAGAAGACCGACAGGAGGTCTTCTGTCTATAGAAGACCGACAGGAGGTCTTCTGTCTATAGAAGACCGACAGGAGGTCTTCTGTCTATAGAAGACCGACAGGAGGTCTTCTGTCTATAGAAGACCGACAGGAGGTCTTCTGTCTATAGAAGACCGACAGGAGGTCTTCTGTCTATAGATGACAGACAGGAGGTCTTCTGTCTATAGAAGACCGACAGGACGTCTTCTGTCTATAGAGGAGCGACAGGCGGTCTTCTATAGGAGGCAGATAGGAAGTCTCTTCCTATAGGAGGTCTGTACTGATTTTAATATAAATTAATGTCTGATAAGTTTCGTTGAAATCGGTTCAAATATAGATATAGCTCCCACATATATATTTTCGTCAGCTTTTATTTAAATTGTGCTTTTGGGAGAGAACATTGACATGAAATTATTACCCAAATTGGTCAAGGCTATCATATAGTCCGATTTTACTACTTTCCTTACAGGTTTTTTTATCACTAAACTCCATCATATGCAAAAATAACCCATCACGTTCCCAAAGCTGGCAGCTCAACAAAGTTTCGAATTTCGCAAGAAAAAACTTACCCAATACAAAGCAATAAAAATGTCCCACCATCACACAAAGAACCTATAAAATTAATGTATGTAAAATCACACCGAAAAAAACATCATCATTCACATCTTCTTACCGCCCCGCACCACATAATTTACGAATGTCCAGCAAAGTTGCCATTTCATAGCTATAGTTCACACTACTGTTGGATGGCCGGCTAGCTGGATGCTGCTGCTACTGCCTTTGGATACGCAAAGCAACAACTGTTTCTTATTGTTTGACACATTGAGTTTTGCGTTTGAACTTTGGCTCATACTTTGCAAATGTTGGCACGCCATAAATTTGTTCATTTCTAGATTTTATTTTCTTTTCTTTGAGGGGGACACTTTCAAATGTCCAGTGAGAAAGTGTGGGCACAACGTTTTTTCCTCGGCTATGTTTTTCCGACTTTAGTTTGGCAAAAATTGTGGATGTGTGTGCGGGTTGTGTGGCGGAATGTGACGCTTGCCTTTTGCTGATTTTTCATTATTTGTGTTATTCCTTCTTAGGACTTTAACAGTTTTTGAGGTTATTGCTGTTCCTAATGTTGCCATTTTGACCATAAATAGAAATGTCCACATCACAGTGGCAATGACTAAAACACGCACACACACAACTAGCAAACACCAATAGAAATATTCACATTTACAATCATCACACACACACTGGCACCCACAATCATTCTTATTTCCATACAAACAAACACACACACACACATAGATCGCCACATCACAAAATATGACCCCACCACAAACACTCACACACACCGAAATACATAAACGTATAATTCATAACTGCTGTTGCAACATTTACACAGCAGTGTGTAGTGGTGCCTGTGTCTGTGTCGAGTTCAATATGTCGGAGCAAAAGTTCGATTTGGTTAAATTTTTGGGCAATAAAGTTGCCGAGTGAAGTGTCACAAAAAACATTTGTGACACAAAAACACATTTCATTTGCATTTTAATGCCGTTAGCGCAAGTAATCAACCATTTTATTTCGGATCGTTCATATTGTTCATTCCCTTCCCTTCACCAACCAACCAACGAACCATCTCCAGTCGTTGAGTAGCTCCCCCTTGACACTTTGAAGTGGCACCCACAACTCTTGCCTCACCGAGTGGTTGATTTTGAGTCAAGGGATTTGGAGGAATGCGGAATGGTAGTGAAAACATTTGTTAAATATTGCGTTAAAAATCAGTAGCGGGGGAGGGTTGTCTCCGCCTCTTATTCTCCAAAGGCCGGTAGAGTCCATAGAAGAGCGACATGAGGTTTTCTATTTATAGAAGACCGACAGGAGGTCTTCTGTCTATAGAAGACCGACAGGAGGTTTTCTGTCTATAGGAGACCGACAGGAGGTTTTCTGTTTATTAGAAAACCGATAGGAGGTCGACGGGAGTTCAAAGGAAATTGTATATCGAAGACCGATTGGAGATCTTCGCTCTATTAAAGACCGACTGGATGTTTTAGGAGACTAATAGGAGAAACCTATTACAGTCCCAAAGTCGGTCGTCTGCTTATAGAACTTCTACTAAAGACTTTTTGTAGAGAAAAGGCCGATAGTAACAATCCGGTTGGTAGAAGAACCATAAGACCCCATCTGCTCATAGTATACCCATTTTAGCGGATCTTCTGTCTATGAAGGATAGATTGTACATCCCTTATGTTATGTCTACTCAGTAAACAATGACCCTGCATCACTCGAATGCAAATAGGAGCCCGTCAGGTTATTGTTTGAAAGCGTAACCTTTTTCCCTTTTAATTGCTCAACATTTTTTTTTTAAATTTCCACGCTCCTGTTTCCAAGTGCGTGTTCCAAACAAGATTTGCTGAAAGTATACTTGATGCGACTCAAGTATAAGAAAAGTTACTACGTAAAAGAATGAGTATGTAAGTGTGTATGCCTGTGTATGTGTGTGTGCGATTCACAAGCCCTGTTGAAGTTCTATGATGAATGGACGGACAACAAAATGAAATGGATGCTTTATGGTAAACGAAAGGCAAACAGTTGGCTTCTTCACTGCCACACTCCGCCATGTTAGGTGCTCCAAATGGAGGTACTGATGACGAATATCATTGGCAAGAAACGAAGTCGAACGAGCGAGGTACTCTTATTGCAGACGGTGGCGTCTGCCAACATATTTACAATAAAGTTTCAATCTTGGCTGTGACTGTCATTGTTATGATTGTAATTTGTGTAACGGTTTGTGTTGACAGTAAAACATTTAAAAGTCTACAAATGTTCGCAGGCAATGCGAAAAGCTATTCGTTTTTATTTATTTTTTTTTTTTGTGGAAAAACGAAATTTGTTGCTTTTGTTCAGCCGATCAAAGAAATTCAATAAATCCTTTCGTTTTGCTGGGGATAGGAGTCACAGGTGTGTACGGTAATATTTTATGAGGGAGTTTTCATTACCACTGTTTTGGGGTAAATTGGTTAAGTGTTTTTCAAAAGGTATCATATTTTAAAACCTATTTACGAAAAATAAAAATATACGCCTACAGCTTTGAATTTATACGACCAGTGTTTCGAACTATCCACATCTTGAAACCCCGAAATGAAAATTACATTATCTACTGAGGAATGACAACAAGGGACTTTGGTGCACCATTTACCTTAAAGCGGACGAAAATATATATGGGAGCTATATCTAAATCTGAACCGATTTTTCTCAATTTCAATAGGGTTCGTCCTTGGGCCAAATAAGTGACGTATGCCAAATTTTGTCCCATTCGGATAATAAATGCGACCTGTACTTTGTTTACAATTTAACATGGACAGACAGACGGACGGACTTGCATAAATCGACTTAAAAAGTGATTCTATGCATATGCAAAAGGAACCATGTGTCTATCTCGTTTCCTTTTGCCTGTTACAAAGATATGCACAAAGACATAATACCCTGTACCACAGTGTGGTGAAGAGTATAAAAATATATTTTCTGGAAATGTCTGATATAAGTTAATGTTTTGACATAGTACCTGTCATTTGCTGTGGAAACTTTTAGAAGCATTTTCCTCCCGAAGTTTGCATTTCGGAATCTTCGTGGGAAAACATATTTGTACCGAACTATTTTGATTCCTATCCAAATTTTCCAACATGATTGTCCTTCATTTCTTCCTCAAATAACAATTGGATGAAATAGTGTCGATTTTTTCATATTATATCTCCCTGTATATTGCAGCATTTTAATGTTTTTAGACAGATGTTCCACCCTATAATCCGTTATAAATATAGTTCCACGTTATGAGATTTTCAGATTTTAGGTGTAGTGTTTTTGGTCGTTAGTAGTTTTCAATATATCATCGAAAAATATTGTTTGCATAGCATAGTTCCGCATTCGCTGTAGTATAGTTTCGCGTTGTCTTGCAACCATCAATACACATAACTCTTAGTATAACTATTGTAGAAACTATTTAATGAAATTATTTAAAATGATTTTGGAAAATCACTTGATCACCATCATCGAATGTGAGTAATCCGTTTTTTGTATTTTGTATAGAGATTTTGTAAAAAATGAGAATTCAAAATACCAAATTACAATCATTTCTGTTGAAAAACTTAACCATCATACCGAAATTTTGTGGGTACCTTTATATGAAGGCTACCTAAAAGTGAACCAATATTAATAATTTTTTGTGGGGAAAATTGGTACTTAATGTGCACAAAATATCGAACTATGGGGGTCCCAAAACATAAACCAATATATATATATATATATAAATGTATTTTCTAGCATATGTTCCTGATGTAGGGTACCATTATATGGGGATTATCGTAAAAAGTGGACCAATATTGGTTTTCGATGGCTACCCAATGAGAACTCAAAAAAACCAAATTGCAATCAATTCCATTCAAAATGTATCACATATCCAATTTTTGGGGGTGCCATTATATGAGGGCTACCCAAAAACGTGGACCAAAATACCCCATTTTACCCAACATACAAGGAGTAATACTCTTCAATGTTACGAGCTCTATCGTGATTTCAACAGATGGATGCTCAGTCAAAGCATCCATCTGTTGGAAAAAATACAGATCGGTTGGAAAAAATACAGATCTTGCGCGGAGAAAATAAAAAAATGAACTTGAAGGAAACTTTGAAACATTAATGCAGTTTTAAAGTAGAGTGTTGAGTGTACTTAAGTGCGTATAAATTAATAAGTTAGAGCGGAATAACGGTACATTTAAAATAGATATTTTTTCCAATGTTAAAAATGGTATTTTTTAGCTATAAAATTGGATGGTCGTGGGCATTCTGCTAATATATAGTATTATAGAATTTTGTCCATTTTTGATATATAGTGTTGGTATTTAATTAAATGGAATAGTTATATAACCCATAAGTTATTTTAATTTAGGTGTTTCAGGCTAGATATTTGTAAGGTCCGTTTTTTTTAATCCCTTCAATTAAAATAGGGGTTTCGTATTTAGTGCAGACGAGTTCAGCGTTGTTTTTTATTTATTTTTTTGTGAGTCTGTCTAGAACATCATAATAATTTTTTCTTTCGACTCTCGGATTTATGACAATTTTTTGAAAAAATGTCATTTTGGTGTAGGTTTTGTTTAAATAAAATTAAAAATTTGTGAATTTTGTTGATATAGTTGATCAAATATGACTTGGAATAGATCACAGCATAGCAGATAAGAAAAAAACAAGTTCAAAATGTCCGTCCTAAGGTTTCAGAAAAATGGGTGTTAGTATGAAAATGAGGGCATGTAAGTAAGCTGTTCAAAACAGTGATTTTAAACTCATGCACTGAATATACACGTCCTTAATCCAAACAGAAGTGAATCTTATAAAAATATTCTAAATACAAAAATAGACGATAGAGTCGTGAGGAAACAATGAGGGATCTTTTCAATAGGTTGCTATTTTCTTCTGATCCAAAAATATCAAGTTTGTCTCGTAGTACAACTCTTAACCAAATCAAGTTTGTCTCGTAGTACAACTCGTAGTACAACTCTTAACCATCCGTTTTCAGGTCACTATCTGAAGAATTCCTTAAACTACTGGAGGATCCAATGCTACCAACTAATTCAGATCAAAACTCGGATTCTGATTGTGATTAGTATATAATATGTAATGCCTACATTTTATAAAATACTAGCGGGCACGGCAAACGTTGTCTTGCCTTAACAATATTGTTAAGAAATAATTTTCAGTATTTCAGATTTGGTTTTCTTTTTGCTTTTTTATTCATACTTGCATAAAACATTTTTCTGGGTAAGAAATATATTTCGCCATATACCGATTTTGATCGTTACATTGGAAGCTACGCAATAAATTTAAATAATGTCATAGCGTACTGAAATGATGTACTAAGTTTCGTGAAAATCGGTTCAAATTTAGATATACCTGCCATATATAGATTTGCATGAAATTTGTCATAGCGTACTGAACTTAGTCTAGAATTATATGTGCTAAGTTTCGTGAAAATATATAGCTGCTATATATATATTCGATTTCAGGTCAATTGTTCACTAAAGACCCAAAGTTTGTACGATTGACACACAATTTTGTACAATATACTGAAGTTAATATAAATTAAGTTCTGTCAAGTTACGGTGAAATCGGCCAACATTTAGATATAGCTCGACACGAAATTTTGCAAAACGTATCAAATTGACTCTTGAATGACGTTATTACGTGTTGTTGAAATTAGCGCAGATGCAGACACAGCTTCCACATATATTTCAAACGGGTATCTGATTGAGATTAAATATTGAAGAGTGCGGCCTACCGAATAGCGTGTATAAAGTGTATAAACTAGGGAGCGCAAAAGTCGACTTTTAGACTTTTCGATTTTTGCCTCTGACCAAAAAGTCAATTTTTAGACTTTCCGATTTTTGCCTTTGACAAAAAAGTCGACTTTTCGATCTTTCGATTTTGTCGAACCTGTTCAAAATCGATTTTCGACTTTTACCAGCTAAAGGAAAATCGATTAAATTTTTTTTATAAGAATTGTTGTCAACAGATGAAAAAAGGTTCTGGAATGTGCAATTTTTGGACAATTTCGGCTTTGTGATAATAAACCAAGAATTTATGAAGAAAATCGAAAGTCGATCTTGATAAGTCGACTTTGCGATTTTCTCAAAGGTCAATAGTCGACTTCGACTTTGAGACTTTTCAATACAAAAAGTCGATTAATCAATTAGTCGATAATCGATTTACTTATCCCTACTCTAAACTTTCCCGAATGAAATGAAATTTAGCATAGGTTCCAGAAAGGCATAACGACCACATATTCAATTTCATGAAACTGTTCTTTCGAAAAGGTGACGTCTGTTAGGAGACATATGTAGAATATATCCAAAGTGGTGAAGGGTATCATATATCGGCCCGTCTGACTTTACTTCTTTCCTTACTGGTTTTACCTTCTAATTGAATTCGAATTTCGCAGTAATTTTATATTTTTGATAATAATTGTGTTGAAAACGTACCTAACAATATTCAAGAATGCTTCCGAATATACCCCACACAATCATACTCCACATTATTCGACGCGTTCGGAGGTTTGGCAAACGATACCCGCAATATTCGGTAATTTGGGGAGCTTCTCTTAGCAAAAATTATCTCCTTAGCAAAAATGATCAATATTGGTCCAAGTTCCATATAGTCCCCATATATGGTATTCCCCTTTGTTCGGCATTTTCTCTTGTGGTGTCAAATCTTCTTACCAAATTTTCACATTATAGTATCTGCAATATGTCATTACGGGATATTAGGTCCATGCTTTGATATAGTTCCTACATTCAGGTTCCGTTCCATTTTCGGTATTATAATGACATTGACTGAATGGACACAACCTCGATTCCGAATGTCTTCTGATTTTCAATTCTTGCATTTGCCCCAAAAAAAAAAAATGTGAATTCTTTGGAAAACGTGTGCATACAAGGATCGCGTGTGCATTCAATGATATACTTCTGAATTATTTTTTGTATTCTCACCTCAAATATTTTCAATACAATGCCAATCCAATTGAAAAAATAATATACATACATACATATTTTGAAAATGTCCAAAAACTGACAAATCATGGCTTAAAGGCTTGATACGCTACCAATTTCGCCCAAAATATCTTCAAATAACAAAAACGAAGGGGTCCAATCAAAATAGCTCAATACTAAATTCGTGGAAATGCAAATATGCTTCATAATATTTTTTTGTAAAATTTTCGCGGTTTTCGATCTTTTCTCACCTTTTAAACCTTCCCTGAAGCTCCACGAACATTTCAAGACTAAGATAAGAAAAATCCGTTCAGCTGTTTTCGAGTTTTAGCGAGACTAACGAACAGCAATTCATTTTTATATATATAGATATATATATAGGTTTTACCCTCCAAATGTTTCGGAAATTTTAAAAGAAGCTCCCATTTTAAGATTACTATTAGTTATAACGAAAAATTTTGCTTAACAAAATAGTAAGTTTTTCAAAAAAAAAAAAAAAATGCCAAATTTTTTCATAACATAATTAAAATTTTCCATCTAAATCTATTCTTATCCAAAAAATCGATAAACATACAGTAAAATTTGTGATTGCCGTGTAAAATTTGTGGTTGTGCTTACAATAGTGGCCTCTAGAGCTATTAGGAAAAAAGTTTTTGGTTCATAAATAAAGTTATTGGTCCATGTCATATGCGGATCATTACCAAAAACAATAGGGTCTTCTTTGGCCAGAACCCGTTCTACGTGCAAAATTTCGTGAAGATTGGTTAATAACGAGGCGGACCATATGATACCCTACACAACTACTACTGACCACAAAGTTTCTGCGGATCTACATAATATTTCGCGACATTTGCACTCTATTGACCGATTAGAGGTCAACATCTCCTCTGTTACATGTTTTCCGAATCATATTTTCCCGGATTATAATATTACACCATAAGATTCAAATTTTGTTACTTTAAAAAAAAAAAAAAAAAAAAAAAATTGGTTGAAGACAGCCATTCGAATCGGTTGGTCAGATCTCCTGTGGCATCTATTTCCACATCATCTATCATCTGATCATTACCGAAAATTATGGGCTTCGTCCTTGACCATAGCAGGAACCTCTTGGAAATTTTCCCAGACAACATTTCCGCCCTTTAATATGGCAAAGGTAGTACTAAATAATATCAGAATACGTACACACCTGTAAGTATGTACATAAATATATTAGTTTAAAGGTCAACCACTCGTCTTGGATATACTATCGGTTCTATATCCTTCCGGAGTAAATATATACACCATAGAATACTAATTTATAATATTTCACACAAAAATCTGATTTTAATTTGATACCCTAATTATTGACGGAACTTCATCAAACTGTCATGCTTATTCCTTGGCAAGATCCCTGTACTCATGTAAAATTTTGTGGTATTCGGGTCATAATTGCAGCCTTTAGAGCGAACAAAAAAACAGACACAAATTAGGTTTTTCGTTCATTTGATACCCTAAATCCCCGATTTTCATTATTATCCCCAGTATCATTATGACAATATCTATCTGTATACTAAAAGGTGGATTTAGGAAAAATATTTTGCGTAGTTAAAACACTTGGGGCCACACAAAGCTGTAATACCCTTACAATATAGTTTCGTAGGTTATAATAATTTACAGAAATGAAAGTTTTAAGTTCGATGGACTAATGTTCATAAATATTTAGCTTAATTTAGTCAAATCACTTCGAATAACAAACTAATTTGTTCCCTTGTAGTTTGATAACTGAAAGATAGGTTTTCAGGAAATATGAGAAAGGAGATCTATTTTCACTTCTCCTTTTTACAAAACTTAAATTTAAAACGAACGCAGAAAACACACGCATTCAACTTTCAGCTGTTTGTTTTGTTGTTGTTTTCCACCATCATTGGCGTAGTCTACAACGTTATCGTTGTTTTTTCTACATCTTTGTTTTTGGCACAACTGCCGGTCGCTTGTTTGATGTTCTGCGACATCATTTATGCGAACAAATGCAGCTGTTCAAACTTGGAATTAGCTTGACACTTGTCCCCATCAGTGGGGCAATGCTAGGCAAGCCATATAGTAAGTATAAAGAAAGAAACGTTTTTCGTTATAGCATTGAAAATTTATTTTCCCTATCGTCAATGTTTAGAGAGAATGTTGTGTGAATGTACTGGTTGGAGTAGGGTTCTATATGTGTATTGTTCAACTGGCTATTGGCGACAAGTTGCATTGTTGATCTTTGAAACTAATGTGGTATAAGGTGGTGTAGTAGAATATTGGAGCAATGGAATATTACAATAGGGAACCCTAGGACTTCTTTCTTAATATATCCACAATAAGAACATGGAAATATTGTTTGAGTGGGTCAATTACTTTCTTGTCGATTTGGGGAGATCTTTTTATACCCTCCACAATTGGGTGGGTACTGAAAATATCTATAATCGGTCGAGATATTTATATGAAAGGTTCTATATAAATTGTCTGCAGGAGGTTTTTAACCACACACAAATTAAAGTATGAATATTCTTCCAGTACCATCCAAATGATTAAAATGGAGTTGGGGCCATATAACCCCCAAATATGGCTCCAACTCCAATCTCAAAAAAATGCTAAAAACCTTGAAATTTGGCACCATGCCAAAAAACTGTTTTACATACCAAAAATTCGAAATGAGTAATTTGGCATTCACGATAAGCTCTTTTAATAATGTAAGTACCTTTAAAATGTCGCAAAAGGGGTGAGGCATTTTTATGGGGCTACACAAATGTCTTCGAAAATATTTTTTATCTAAAACACGCAATGCCAAATTATAGACTACCAACCAAGAACCCACAAAAAATGCTCCTAAAACAGTCAAAATACATTAAAATGGAGCGGGACCTAGGCCTGATTCTTCTCTGAGAAGAATTTTTAAAATGGTTCGGTGCCTATATATATGAGCTATGCAATACTGTTCTGCGAATACATTTATTATCCTCTAATAACCCGGAATGTAGACATAAGAGAAAGTTTTATATCTAGGATACTTAAAAAATTGTTCTATATTGAAAATGTTATGCGAAAATATTTTCCGACCAAAAGCCCGGAATGCCTAGTTACAGTCCCTTCTGTTGGAAAATTTGACAAAGACTTTCAAAATATCACAAAGACGTCGTGACCTTTTTATATTGAGATCAAAGTATGGATCTATATTGAATACTATCTGCGACGAAGTTCTTTATCCGCCCAGATACCGGAATTCTAACTACAGCAATTTTATCAGAATCAGCCAATTCCAGGCTATCTGACTTTTCATTTTCAATAACCTTCAAAATACCAAATTGGGACTTAACCTTGGACCTATGTATAGTGACAATTTTCTGACAGGTAATTGTATACTCACCAAGAACCAGGAATACCAAATTACGACCACATTATTGGGAAAATGTTCCTATGACATATGGGGGCCAAATAATGGACCGATATGGAACATTTTCTACGAAGAAATTTTTAAATTGGGTAGGTAACATTATGGGGGAACTGTGTCGAAATTTTAACCTATATTTATAATATTCCGCGAAGATATTTTCACTCTTCAAGAAGGCGGAATGCCGAATAAGACCTTCAAAATTCCCCAAATAAGGTGGTACCTTTATATCGAGGCTATATTACAATATGAATCTATAATAAAAATTTTATACAAAGAGTGTGCAAAATGCCCACCTAGAGCCGGGAATTCTAATTGCAGCAAATATATCAGAATCAGCCACCCCAGTCTGTAATCCCGACTTTTTCAATTTAAATATCTCTCTACTATAATGTCATTACGAGATCGACCACTTCGCATCCAGTTAATTATTCAAAATTCAATAGTAGGCTATTAGTACTATGACCTCCCCTGTTGCAACTTGCCACTTACCAACAAAGTTGTTATGCGTGTTTAGTATCAGTCATCGTGGGTCAACGACAGCTGTTGCAAATTATATTTATTTTTGACTGCAACGAATGTGGGACGTTTGATAACAATCTTCTTGGTATTGGTTCCTCTTTTTCTTCTTCATCAACGTCTTGCTCTCCCTGGAATTCCCATAAGGCCAAACGGAAACCCAATTCAATTTTCTACCATTTGTGTACACAAAATATTTTCTGCTAAAAATTTTACAAATGCTGTGTCATCGGCTATTGTCGTTATGTGTATATGAATGTATTGTGGGGGCTATTTATGTGTGTCTGTATGTGTGCTCCAGCGTTGGTGTGTGTTCTGTTTGATATTGGCTGTTGACACCATTTGGTGCCATTTTTATGCATTGCATATTTTTTCTGTTTGGCAAGGAAGGAGCCACTTCCAGCATACATCCATCCATCTAGCGGTTTTCATTGTTCATTACACAAATGCTATTTACGAGATGTTCTGTTACATTCGGCCCATCGATGATAAACAACCAGTGACACACACGCACACATCCACAGCCAGACGAAATTGATTGGCAAAAGCTTTAAATTAGTTACATTTGTAATAAATATTTTGACATTCTTTGGTAAGAAATATTTGCGTTTGTGGTTGAAATGGGGATAGGGGGAAGAGATTAATGAGGGAATTTAATTGAAATTAAAGTGGTAAGGGGCTTGACAGATTTCTAACTGAAGAAGGGCCACTCAGTAATCTATGTAGGTATTTTAAAGAATTTAAAATTCCAGAGAGCCTGCAAATGTAAATGCTATGAAACAATGAAAACTCGTTTGGAGTCTTTCTCAATAAAAATGTAATACGTAAACCAGGTGGGAACTCTAATAAATTGGCTGGTACATCAAAACATATGCATTTTCTATAAAATTATGGGGAAGACAATATGAAGTCTGTGAGCACGATTTCACCCAAACATTGCACATCCTAATATTTCTTCCAACGTAGTTAAACTTCGACAATGGGTTCTATCGTTTCACTGCTTCTGGCACCTCCCCCACAAAATGGAATCCGAAAATTCCAACAGTGTTAGAAAGATTACATGTCTGGCTCTCGTATGAACTAGGATTATTGGCTTCGCTCAAAAATCAACATAACGGACCTTTAAAAAAATATTTTTACCCCAAACCAATTTAAACCAGTAAGGAAAGTGGTAAAGTCGGACAGGGCCGACTATATGATACCCTTCACCACTTTGGGTAAATTCAACAGATGAATCTTAACAGACGTCGCATTTTTGATTTTCACGAAACTTAACACACATCATTCTAGACTTTATTCAGTACGCTGTACCAAATTTCGTGCAAATCAAAAGATATTTAGGGACATTGGTGCACCATTTACCTTAAATCGGACGAAAATTTATATGGGAGCTATATATAAATCTGAACCGATTTTTATGAAACTTAGCACACAACATTCTAGGCTTAATTAAGTACGCTGTGCCAAATTTCGTGCAAATCGAAAGATATATAGGGGCTTTGGTGCACCATTTACCTTAAATCGAACGAAAATATATATGGGAGCTATATATAAATCTGAACCGATTTTTATGAAACTTAGCACACATCATTCTAGACTTAATTAACTACGCTGTGCCAAATTTCGTGCAAATCGAAACATATATAGGGACTTTGGTGCACCATTTACCTTAAATCGGACGAAAATATATATGGGAGCTACATCTAAATCTGAACCGATTTTTCCAATTTCAATAGGGTTCGTCCTTGGGCCAAATAAGTGACGTATGCCAAATTTCATCCAATTCGGATAATAAATGCGACCTGTACTTTGTTTACAATTTAACATGGACAGACAGACGGACGGACATGCATAAATCGACTTAAAAAGTGATTATATGCATATTCTCAAAAGGAACCATGGGTCTATCTGATTCCTTTTGCCTGTTACAAACATATGCACAAAGACATAATACCCTGTACCGCAGTGTGGTGAAGGGTATAAAAAACCAAATTACAAGAATTTGGTTGGAAAACGCGCTCAAGAATCCCAAGATACCGAAAATTGGGGGGTACCCTTATATGGGGGTTACCCGAATAAATTGACCTATATTTATAATTTATAGTGGAGAGATTTGCTACCTAATAATAACTCGACGTACTAAATTACAGTCAATTCGGTCGAAAAATACGATCAGAACCCCCAAATTACAAAAAATTTCGGGGTACCGTTATATGGGGACTACCAGAAAAACTGGACTTATATTTATAATTTTTAGTGGAGTAATTTGGCACACAAATAAGAACCCAATGTACAAAATTTCAGAGAATTCAGTTATAAAACGAGCTCAAGAACCCCAAAATACCGAAAATTGGGGCTACCCTTATATGGGGACTATCCGAAAAAATGGACCTATATTTATAATTTTTAGTAGGGAGATTTGCTACCCAATAAGAACTCAAAGTACCAAATTTCAGCGAATTCAGTTAAAAATCGTGCTAAATAACCTCAAAATACCGAAAATTGGGGGGTACCCTTATATGGGAGCTATGCCTAAGCGTGGACCGATTTTCTCCAATTTCAATAGGGTTCGTCCTTGGGCCAATTAAGTGACCTGTGCCAAGTTTCATGCAAATCGGATCATAAATGCGACCTGTACTTTTTAACAAAAATACATGGACGGACGGACAGACGGACGGACGGACATGCATAGATCGACTCAGAAAGTGATTCTATGCATATTCTCAAAAGCAACCATGGGTCTATCTCGATTATCTTTGCCTGTTACAAACAAATGCACAAAGACATAATACCCTGTACCACAGTGTGGTGAAGGGTATAAAAATAAGGAAAATCTCGACCGATTGGATTTATCCTAGTTCATACGATAGCTATACACTCAGAAAAAAACGTCTCAAAATTGGAATCGATCGGATTATTAGTTTTTGAGTTATCGTGCCCGCCATTCGTAAAACACTGATTCGAACACTGATGTGTTTAAAGTTTGAAATTCACTCTTGCCGTCACTTGATGCTGACACAATAAATCGACTATATCTTGAAGAGTTCTTGCGATTTTCACAAGCTAAAAAAATTTTTACACCGAGAATGGTGGTTCCCCTTAATCAAAAATGGGGGTCAAATTTAACTTTAATCAAACACAAGAAAAAACCAGTAAGGAAAGTAGTAAAGTCGGACGGGGCCGACTATATGATACCCTTCACCACTATGGGTATATTAAATAGGACTATTAACATGAAATTGGATGAAATAAAATATGTGATATTTATCTATATGTGAATCTACCTAGATCTATCCATAAAGTATGCAAATCGAATTCAAACAAATATAAATAGGTCATCCGTTGGGCTATGTCTGTACTTCTGGAAAACACAACTACGTAATTCTATGCTCAATTTTGTACGTTGTGCAAAATTTGATTTCAATCTGACTAACATGAGGAGTATGATGCCCAATTTACTTGAAATCGGGCGATTTCAAACAAACTTGTCACTGGTTAGGTTATACTAACTTCAGAACGTTTTGTTCCTAACAAAAATACATGGACGGACGGACGGACGGACAGACGGACATGCGTAAATCGACTCAGAAAGTGATTCTATGCATATTCTCAAAAGGAACCATGGGTCTATCTCGATTCCTTTTGCCTGTTACAAACATATGCACAAAGACACAATACCCTGTACCACAGTGTGGTGAAGGGTATAATTAAATACAGTCAAATCTCAATATATAAAGTTTATTTAAATCTATTAATGTTATATAAAATTTTTATACGGTTCACCACAATGTGGTGCAGGTTATTATGTCTTTGTACATGTGTTTGTAGCTACAAAATGAATCGAGATAGACCGAGGGTTCCTTTTGAGAATATGCATAGAATCACTTTCTGAGTCGATTTATGCAAGTCCGTCTCACGGTGGGAAAAAATACCGATCTAGCGCGCAGAAAATAAAAAAAAATAACTTGTAGGAAACTTTAAAACATTAATGCAGTTTTAAAGTAGAGTGTTGAGTGTACTTAAGTGTGTATAAAATAATCCGAATTAAGAAGTTAGAACATTTAAAATAGATATTTTTTCCAATGTTTAAAGTGGTATTTTTATACCCTTCACCACACTGTGGTACAGGGTATTATATTTTTGTGCATATGTTTGTAACAGGCAAAAGGAATCGAGATAGACCCATGGTTCCTTTTGAGAATATGCATATAATCACTTTCTGAGTCGATTTACGCATGTCCGTCCGTCCGTCAGTCCGTCCATGTATTTTTGTTAACAAAGTACAGGTCGCATTTATGATCCGATTTGGATGAAATTTGGCACAATTCACTTATTTGGCCCAAGGACGAACCCTATTGAAATTGGAGAAAATCGGTTCAGATTTAGATATAACTCCCATATATAGTTTCGCCCGATTTTAGGTAAATGGTACAACAAAGTCCTTATATATCTTTCGATTTGCACGAAATTTGGTATAGCGTTCTGAATTGCGTCTATAATAATGTGTGCTAAATTTCACGAAAATCGGTTCAGATTTAAATAAAGCTCCCATATATATATATATATATATATATATATATATATATATATTTCGTCCGATTTTAAGTACATGGTGTACTAAAGATCTACACAACGTACTGAAGTTATTATGAATTAATCTCTGTCAAGTTTCCTTAAAATGGGTTCAGATATATATTTAGCATAACTTCCGCATATAATTTCGATCTATTCATGTTAACTGTACACCAAGTAATCATTTCATTTGATTGAGTTTAAATTTTAAACCGTGGAGCATACCAAATAACGTGTGTCAATATTGCTTTAAATCAATTTACAAAATTTGGCATAGCTTGCAGAATGACATGTGTATGGATTGATAGTCGGTTTAGATATACATAAAGATCACATATTTAAGTGTGTTCAATTTCATGTCAATGAATATAGAATTTTGTCCATTTTTGATATATAGTATTGGTATTTAATTAAATGGAATAGTTATATAACCCATAAGTTATTTTAATTTAGGTGTTTTGGGCTAAATATATGTAAGGTCCGTTTTTTTAATTCCTTCAATTAAAATAGGGGTTTCGTATGTAGTGCAGACGAGTTCAGCGTTATTTTTTTATATTTTTTTTGTGTCTGTCTAGAATATTATACAAAATTTTTTTTCTGCGACTCTCGGATTTTTGGCAATTTTTTGAGAAAAAAAAAATGTCAATTTGGTGTAAGAAGCCTTCCTAAGGATTTGTTCAAATAAAATTAAAAATTTGTCAATTTTGTTTATATAATTAATCAAATATGACTTGGAATAGTTCACGGCATGTCAGATAAGAAAAAAATACGTTCAAAATGTCCGTCCTAAGGTTCCAGAGAAATGGGTGTGAGTATGAAAATGAGGGTATGTAAGTAAGCTGCTCAAAATAGTGATTTTAAACTTATGCACTGAATATAAATTTATTCCAAATGTCTTTCTAAATATAAATTGAAATTACAACGAAATCGGTTGAAAGAGTCTTCTCAAATACCGCAGTTAAAGGGTCTACGTTTTCTTAGCCAGCATGGCTTGGCATCGTCGATAACTGGTGTTGATGAAAAATTAATTAAAAATTTTAGTATCATCATTTCAACCATGGCCTGTGGATATGCTATTAACGTAGAGTCTTTTAAAAAACTTACTGAGGAAACATTTATTCTTTTCGTGGAATTATATTCTTGGTTCTATATGCCTTCAAGCATACACAAAATATTAGTGCATGGAGCTGATATAATTAAATGTGCAGCTTTGCCCATAGGAATGTTGTCTGAAGAAGCCATGGAATCCAGAAATAAGGACTTTCGGAACTACAGGGAACTGTACACCAGAAAAATGAGTCGTGAAGAAACTATGAGGGATCTTTTCAATATGTTGCTATTTTCTTCTGATCCAAAAATATCAATTTTGTCTCGTAGTACATCTCGATATAGTAAGCCATTATCTGAAGAAGTCCTTACTGTACTGGAGGATCCAATGCTACCAACTAATTCAGATCAAAACTCGGATTCTGAATGTGATTAGTGTTTAATAAGTAATGCCTAAATTTTATAAAATATGAATATAGTTTAATGTTTAGATATATAATGTTAACAATAATAAAGAAACATATAATAACAATATTGTTTGTCCTTAATCCACTTTTTACCCTCCAAATGTTTCGGAATTTTTAAAAGAAGCTCCCATTTTAATTTTCACCTAAAAATGTAAGTTTTTTCTAAAAAAAAATCAGCGCTTGGTGGGTTAATAAAAAAATTGCCAATTTTTTTCATAAAATAATTAAAATTGTCCTTTTAAATCTAGTCTTATCCAAAATATCGATAAACATATATAAAACATCTAGTTGTATTGTCTGCGCTCTATATCTGCATATTTCCCACTGTGCTTCTATCCTTCCGTCCATGTATTTTTGTCGCATTTATGATTACAATTGGATGAAATTTGGCACATGTCACTTATTTGACCTAAATACGAACCCTACTGAAATTGGAGAAAATCGGTTCACATTTAAATATAGCTCCCATATATAGATCCGTCCGATTTTATGTAAATGGTGCACCAAACTCCCAATATTGGTCCGATTGAGACGAAATTTTGCACAGAGTACTGAATTAGGTCTAGATTGATACATACAAAGTGTGGTTGAAATCGGTTCAGATTTAGATATAGCTCCCATATATAGTTTCGTCCGATTTTAGGTAAATGGTGCACATAGAATATTGGATTGGAGACTTTTCAGGTTTAAATATAGCTTCCATATATATTTTCATCCGATTTCATCAAAATGATGTACCAAATAACTAAAGTTTGTCCGCTTGGGACGAATTAGTGCACAACGTACCAAATCGAACCTAGAACACGTAAAAAAGCGTTAAGTTCGGCCGGGTCGAACTTTGGATACCCTCCTTAATAATACAAATTTTTAAAATGAAAACATAGGGAATATACATATAACTACAATTCTTATAATCGATTGTTGTAAACCAAATAGAAAATTCAGCAATTTCAATTCCTAAAATCTCTAAACCATAAAATGTTGATATATATTATTAACGCATAGTACGGTGAAACATGTGTATAAAATGCTGAAAATACTCCAATTTAGAGGGGAATATTATATATGGGGCATACTAAAGCGGGACCAATATTGACAACATTGTGTAGGAATTAGCAACTACTTGATGTTTTCATTATATAAGGGGTTAGGCCTAATTAAGGGCCGATGTAGCTCAAGTTCCAAGCTAATCTTTTAGTTTTTAATGCCAATACCGTCCATCACGCTAAATATTAAATAGGTAGGTTGTTTTATATAGGACCTGGTCCTAAATGCGGGTCGATACAGTTTATTCTCAAACCTCACGTATTAGTTTTTATGTCGATATCCTCCGAGAGAAAAATTATTACAACATATGGCTAAATCGACTAAATCGTTTTAAAATTCCATAATATGAGGGTATGAACTGAAAATTTCGTCTACCGAATATCCCCCCTACTATTGTGGAATACAGCTATATGGGATAACCCCAATACACGGAAAAAATCAGCTAACTATTTTAAAATAAAAAATGGGGTTATATGGGGACTACCCCTAAAAAGGGGTGAATATTAATAATTTTTGGTGGGGAGATTTGTTACCATATACGACTACAAAATACCAAATTTCAGCGAATTGGGTTGAAAAACGGGCTCAAGAACCTCAAAATATCGAAAATTGCGGGTACCTTATATGGGGGCTACCCGAAAAAATTGACCTATATTTATAATTTTTTGTGGAGAGATTTGCTACTCAATAAGAACTCAAATTACTAAATTACAGCCAATTCGGTGGAAAAATCCGGTCAAAACCCCTCAAAAACTGGAAATTGG
Source organism: Musca vetustissima (assembly GCF_032173495.1). Classification (NCBI taxonomy): domain Eukaryota; kingdom Metazoa; phylum Arthropoda; class Insecta; order Diptera; family Muscidae; genus Musca; species Musca vetustissima. The sequence goes on from NW_026888922.1 coordinate 45,246, forward strand.
GATGTACCCTTATATGGGGGCTACCAGAAGAAGTGGACCTATATTTATAATTTTTAGTGGAGACATTTGGTACCCGATAAGAACCCGATGTACAAAATTTCAGCGAATTCGGTTGAAAACCGCGCTCAAGAACCCTAAAATACCGAAAATTGAGGGTACCCTTATATGGGTGCTACCCGAAAAAATTGACCTTTATTTATAATTTTTAGTATAGAGATTTGCTACCCAATAAGAACTCAAAGTACCGAATTTCAACGAATCCGGTAGAAAAATGTGATCAAACCCCCCAAAATACCGCAAAATTGGGGGTACCCTTATATGGGCTATCCCAAAATATGGACCTATATTTATAATTTTTTGTGGAGACATTTAGTACCCAATACGAACCCAATGTAGAAAATTTCAGCGAATTTGGTTGAAAAACGAACCCCAAAATACCGAAAAATTTTGGGTAACCTTATATGGGAGCTATGCCTAAACGTGGACCGATATATCCCATCTTCGAACTTGACCTGCCTGCAGACAAAAGACGACTCTGTGCAAAATTTTGGCGATCTATCCCAACTCGTTTAGACGCTAGAGCGATAACAACAGACAGGCAGACGGACATGCTTATATCGTCTTAGAATTTTACGCTGATCAAGAATATATATACATTATAGGGTCGGAAATGATTATTTCGATGAGTTACAAACGGAAAACAAAATTAATATACCCTCCATACTATGGTGGATGGTATAATAACGTGTATTGGATTTTGTGTAGAGATAAATTTTAGATGGCGCATATTGTTGCAGCATGCCACGGTTGCTCATACGTCCATTTATATGTAGATCTTATACATATTTTGATCGATGATTGACATTAAGTTTTTCATAAATTTCAGATTGGTATGTGTAAGGGTTGTTTTAATTTAGTTCAAATATCAATAACTTCACACAGTACATGTTTTGACATATACTCTATATAAAGGTCCCGACCGCTTACTAACCCAGAAGGACAAATTTGGTCAAATCATTGAGTAGATATAAGGTTTTTTGTGATATTAAATAGGGTCCCGGGTAAAAGTGGAAAAGAATGATGAAAACATACGAAGATCGATTTCTTTTCTTGGGGACGCAATTTAATATCATATGAACGATGTTGTGTAGAATATCTGGAGGCCCATGGAGGTAATAAATCAATAAATTCTTCTAAAAAATGTTAAATTGAGGTTTTAAATGAAATATTGTAGGATATTAAAGTTGATTTAAACCTCATGGCTTAACACCTGGTATGAAGCTCAACTCAAATTCCACGTTTGTCAGTGAACAAGACGGCCAAATTTCATAAAAAAATTACATCTTGGATACTTCCGACTACTCTTTCAAATATTTGGGTATTTTTAATGACAACCTGTTTTGTCAACTTTTACCATTATAATTTTACAGCGGAATATATAATGGGTAACATTGATGATGGTATAATTGATAACGTTTTGACCCTAATTTAAATATAAATTTGATTAAATTTCTTAAAGGGGCATACAAATAAATGCACAGGCAATTATGGAATTATTTCTTGTAAGACGACAATCATGTCTCCTCTTCATTTCCATGATTTGAGAACAACCCAAATTGCCATAAATTACGACTAATGATGCCGTAATTACAGACATGCATAATCATTTGAGGAAATCACACTCAAATGATTGAATTCCCATCATTGAATGTAAATCAAACCATAGCAGCAAAAATGTATTACCACCAACCAATCCAACGTTTAGGTATCGAATGAAGAAAATTCCCCAGTACATGCAAAAATCAACCAAAGAGACACCCACACACGCACAGTAACACTTGGCAAACAAATGATGAGAACATTTAACGTGATGGACACGTGGGTCGAATTAATTTGCCCATCCTTGTGAACCCAAACACTTGGGCGCCAGCACTTTACGAACGAAAGGTCTTGTTTTTGGATGACAGACATAACAACGGTAACTTAGTGGAAGGAATATGGACGGACAGACAAGCAGACAGGAAGGGAGACATCCATACCGAAAACGTATGTTGCGGCTCCCACTACTTGGAATGTCGTTTGTGGGGTGAATGGCTAGCTGTGGTGCGGTTTTAACTCCCATTCTCTTCTACCTATGTGAACTGAAATAAACAACACCAACAGGAGCATCAACAATAATAGCAACAACAACATTAACGACGTTGTAGTCGTTCTTGACGACAATCACCTTGGAGTGAATGAAAATGAGAGAAGAAGAACGCAGCGAAAACAAACAATAGCATGGAATGTCATCAGCTATCGAGCGTAACAAGTGCAGCTGTGATAACACACAAAGTATCTCAAGCTGATTGAAAGATAGAATGGCAAATGGAGATAGAGACATTGGTTTGGGAGGAATAAGTTTGTGGGGAATTAGAGAGTGAAATTGAAAACCAGTAAGGAAAGGAACTATATGATACCCTTCACCACAGTGGGAATATTCTACATATGTCTCCTAACAGACGACGCCTTTTCGAAAGAACATTGAAATGAAATTTAACGAATTTTAATATATCATCTTTATGCCTTTCTGGAACCCATGCTAAATTTCATTTCATTTGGGCAAGTTTAGAGTCGTTTGCGTACACGCTACGCAGTAAGCTTCAAATAGATATATAGGGGTTCTGGTGCACGATTTAAATAAAATTGGACGAACTATGTATGGTAGGCATATCTAAATTTGAAGCGATTTTCACGAAACTTATTACACATAATTTTAGACACAATTTGGAACGCTATGCCAAATTGCGTGCAAATCAGGGTGCGAAGAATGGATAAAATACGCTCTTTCCCACGAATGCTCACTGGCGAAAATTCAAATGTTTTCAATTTATCGCGAATGATAAAGTTACAATGAATGCACAAGCATTTGCATTCTCTCGCAAATGTTCGCATTGTACGAAAAATTCACGAACGATAAAATGTCGCTGCAAGCGTCATCGATTCAGCAGAACGTGTGTGGAATAACAAAACACGTGTCCAACAACTATTGAGTTCACGAACATTTGTTGTTATTGTTGTTGCCGTTTTAAGCATTCGCGAGAATTCGGGAATGTTTTTTTTTCATTCGTGAGAGAATGTCAGAAAAAATTTCAACCACCAAACGAAACGAACGAACGTTGTTGTGTGCTCTCACTCGTCCATTCATTGGCGAATGTTCGTTTGGTAAAGAATTAATCGCCATAAATTCATTCTTAAAATGAGTACAAAACAAAAAGAATGTATTTTGAATCATTCGGGAGCGAATTTTTGCGCACCCTGGTGCAAATCGAAAGATATATAGGGTCTTTGGTGAACATTTCTATTAAATCGAACGAAATTTTATATGGGAGCTATATCTAAATCTGAACCGATTTCAACGAAACTTAGTACACATCATTATAGAGTCAGTACGCTTTGCCAAAATTCATGCAATTTGAAAGATATATAGGGACTTTGGTGCATCATTTACATAAAATCGGACGAAAATATATATGGTAGCTTTATCTAAGTTTGAACCGATTTTTCTCAATTCCAATAGGGTTCGTCATTGGGCCAAACAAATGAACTGTGCCAAATTTCATCCAAATTTAACAATCACAGGCGGATGGACGGACATGCATAGAGAGGAATACCAAATGATTTTTATCCGAATAATAACTAGACCAAATTAACCTCCACGCGGTGTCATCTGGAGTGGATACTTTCATCATCCGTTCAAATAGTGATCTGATATGTGTCGCAAGATTATAAAAAAATGGACTGAGATGTCGGGTTTGTTGCCCACTACGGAAACCTCTCCTACAATTCTCCTACAATGTAAAAACAGCGAAAAAAAGAAATAAGGGCTATGATCTGCGAATCTGCACTTGGAATGTGCGCACGTTGTACAGAACAAGCGCTGTTTACGCTTTGGCGGATGTACTCAAGAAGTACAAAGTCGATATTATCGTCTTACAGGACATGCGTAAGTAAATCTGACGATTGCGCACTGTATTATAGCTGGCAGGAAATGAGACATGAATTTGGCGGATTTATGGTTAAGAGGAGAATAAAAGACCTCGTCTCCCTATTCGCTCTAGTAGACGAGCGAATTATCATAATCCGTATAAAAACGAAGTTCTTCTAGTTCACTTCTTTTTTGCGCTCATGCTACGACGGAAGACAAAGATGAACAGACCAATGACATATTTCATGAGCGCCTGGAAACAACATATGACCGCTGCCAGGAGATTCTAATGCAAAAATCGGAGGGAATACCAGTTTTGGCCCCACCGTCGGAAAATTCACCACCCATGAAGAAACATCAGACAACGGCGTGAGGTTGATTGATTCGCGGCAGCAAAAACCATGGTAGTTAGCAGCACCAGATTCAAGCATCTCGATATACACAAGCCCACCTGGATTTCACCTGATAAAGTCAGAATGAAGTCCGGAAATTTTACCAACGAGCAAAACACCAAACCGCAGGCTTTTGTGCAAGCACATTTTCATTTATGTTTTTATAAGCTGGGCTTATGGAAAAAACTTTCTGTCTTAGTATTTGGTATTAAGTATTTAGTATATATATTAATAAATCTTATGGGTCCCTATCAAACCCCAGATCTATATTTAACCAGTAAGGAAAGTAGTAAAGTCGGGCTGGGACGACTATATGATACCCTTCACCACTTTGGGTATATTCTACATATGTATCCCAACAGACGACGCGTTTTTGTTATATATCTATATCTGAACCGATTTCAGGGAAAATTGCCAGAGACTAATTTATATTACTTCAGTACGTTGTTTCATTCGGCCTTGCTATAGATCTTTTCACGCAGCTTAGCAACATCATTTTAAACTTAATTCAGTACTTCAGTAGTGTTGGCGGTTTATTTGGGATACCATTTGAATTTTGTTTTTATAAAAAACAACTATTTATTAGTGGGGAATGTATGGCATTGATTGCCGAGGGGAAAGGCAGGGAAGACTATAGTTTCACGCCATGCCACGCCAAGACTATAGTATCACGCCACTGATCCTCATCAGTTCCCTTAGTTTTTTGTTGGGAAATTCTCCCCAGAAGCTATTGCTTCTATACAAAAAACCTTTCAAACCCAAATGTCTCTTGTAACAAAGCGAAGTACCTAGCTGACCAACGTACCCTATACCAAAATTCGTGCAAATCGAAAGATATATAGGGTCTTTGGTACACCAATTACCTTAAATCGGATGAAAATATATATGGGAGCTATATCTAAATCTGAACGGATTGTCACGAAACTTTGCACACATCATTCTAGACTTAATTCAGTACGCTATACCAAAAGATTTCCAGGGACTTTAGTGGACTATTTACCTGATTTCGGGCGAAGCTATATATGGGAGCTAAATCTAAATTTGTACCGATTGCCACAAAACTTTGCACACATCATTCTAAACTTAATTTAGTACGCTATTCCAAATTTCGTGCAAATCGAAAGATATATAGGGACTTTTGTACACAACTTACCTTAAATCGGACGAAGATATATATTTGGGAGCTATATCTAAATCTAAACCGATTTTCACGAAACTTAACACACATCATTCTAAACCTAATTCATTACGCTGTGCCAAATTTCGTGCAAATCGAAAGATATATAGGGACTTTTGTACACAACTTACCTTAAATCGGACGAAGATATATATTTGGGAGCTATATCTAAATCTAAACCGATTTTCACGAAACTTGGCATACATCATTCTAGACCTTATTCATTACGCTGTGCCAAATTTCGTGCAAATCGAAAGATATATAGGGACTTTGGTACACAATTTACCTTAAATCGGACGAAGATATATATGGGAGCTATATCTAAATCTGAAACGATTTTCACGAAACTTGGCATACATCATTCTAGACCTTATTCATTACGCTGTGCCAAATTTCGTGCAAATCGAAAGATATATAGGGGCTTTGGTACACAATTTACCTTAAATCGGACGAAGATATGTATGGGAGCTATATCTAAATCTGAACCGATTTTCACAAAACTTGGCATACATCATTCTAGACCTTATTCATTACGCTGTGCCAAATTTCGTGCAAATCGAAAGATATATAGGGATTTTATTGCACAATTTACCTTAAATCGGACGAAGATATATATGGGAGCTATATCTAAATCTGAACCGATTTTTATGAAATTTTACACACATCATTCTAGACCTAATTCATTACGCTGTGCCAATTTTCGTGCAAATCGAAAGATAAATAGGGACCGTTTACATTAAATCGGACGAAAATATATATGGGAGCTATATCTAAATCTGAACCGATTTTTCCCAATTTCAATAGGGTTCGTCTTTGGGCCAAACAAATGAGCTGTGCCAAATTTCATCATATTCGGATCATAAATGCGACCTGTACTTTGTTTACAATTTAACATCTACAGACGGACGGACAGACGGACGGACATGCATAAATCGACTCAGAAAGTGATTCTATGCATATTCTCAAAAGGAACCATGGGTATAAAAATTGTCTACAGTACTGTTTTTACCCACCGAGAATTGGAATGTCAACTTCGGCTGGAACATGGGTCTAACGCCGTAAGAATACTTTAAACAGGACTGGATCTTTATAGAAAATTTTCACACTCCGAGAACACTCTAAATGTAACGAAAATGATTCCGTACGGCTTTATGGACCTCAAACGTGGACGTAGTAGTAACTATGACGGCAAAATTATAGCAACTTCGATTTTAAAATGAGCCAACCGCCGTGAAAGTACCCACTGGGATTTCCAAATTCCAGTGGGCACTTTGAATCCCTTAGTGGGAAAAATGCTTATGTGGGCAACATACCTAAAATTACATAGAAAATATTAAAACATAGTCCCAAATGAAGAATTTTCTGTAGCGATGTATTCAATCTCTAAGATGCCATAATTCCAAATTACCGAAAATGGGACGATACACCTATAAAACGTGGATCTATACCTCTAATTGTGCAGGTATTTCATACGGTGTGTATTGGAAATGCTGGTACAGAATGTCTCTAACTGAATGGAAATTTTTATATACACTCCATCTTATAACTAGCTACGTTTTTTATCATCCACCGTATAAAAATTATCTAGTAATCAACATTGGAAAAGTGCCTTCCAATTAGATATTTATCTTATATGTTTTATAAAAAATTTAAATATTATAACTACTGTAGAATAGGAAAAAACTCCAGTCTCATAGACCGGTAACAAGAGATTCCCAATTCATCGAAATGCTTTGGAAAACCGAAACGATTTTTACTCACATCCACAGTAACACGTAAACACTCATACTGACACACACAAAGATACACAATACATATTACATTTTGGCTGTTGTGCGAATTTTCCCAGATTGTGGTAAATTTAACAAAGGATCAGTTTCCTTCAATGCCCACTTTTCTGGCAGACAGAGTTGTGGAAGTCTTACGAAGGGTAAAACCACAACGAAAAAAAGATACAACACAGTTGTTGTTGTTATTGCTGATTCTGTTTTGTTTTGGCACATAAAAGGGGTTCCTGTGTGAATTTTCTCCTGTTGCTGTTGCCATTCATTCAATTGGCCATGTTTTTGTCAAGGGGCCATGGTCTGTGTACTGCCGTAGCATCATCAACCAACCAACCAAAAAAGGGGTTAAAAAATGTGTAGACATTATTGCGTCAGCTTCATCATTGCTAATGCCACCACGTTGTTCGTCATCAGCACAGCCATCATCATCATTAGCATCTTCATCAGCTTTTCATCGATAGCTGACAGCAGACAAAAAATAAAAGAAGTGTGCGAAGGGATGTCGTAGACCCATCAACGTTTTTCCCACCAGTGTTAAACTGTCACATCACAATGTCTGTATTTTTCGATTCATAGTCTTAGCTCTCTTGATGCCCTTCTGCACTGGAGGATGTTTTTGTAAATGTACAAAACTTCGAATATCTGGCGAACATACTGCTATTTTTTAAACCAATCATCGGTGTGTGCGTGTGTTTGTCTGTTTGTTTTTGGGAACATCTTTATCGTTGCACGTCTGTGCGTATTGTTTCAAGGATAATTGATTACATTTTTACAGCAATTGAACAGATGAGGTGTTGCCAGTAATGTAACAACACAAGGCATGCGACGACATTTAACAGATATAGAAAGGAGGAGAGAGTTTTTTCATAAATTTTGGGGGGATGAGGAAGTGATAAATTTTTAAGGAAAGTGGTGAATAATATTTTATTCAATTATAATTTGTAATTAAATTGTAGTTTTAATTATTTCCATATTAATTTAGTTTTATTACAACAGCCGAGAGACGGACATTGCTAAATCCTGATAAAGGTCCGTAAATTATTATTTCGAGGAGGTAAGTGGGGGATCTATAAATATCTGATCTTCGAAAATATAGAGGAATAATAATTAGAGGAATAATAAATAATAATTTAATTTTATTAGAATGATATTAAAGTAGGACTATTTACGTAAATTGACTCGAAATTTTTAACCGGTGAAATCAAGCTTAATGTACCTTCACGTCTTACTCGTAATTATATACCGCTCTATCTTCCTTTAGTGAGGTCTAATTATGAGTTATGTAATCCCTTTAGATGACTATGTGAAATATATAACAACCTGTATAATCGCATCTCTTTATCTGATCCAATACATGTAATTAAAAATTGTATTCTGCATCTAGAACTGTAGAGAGCAAGCAGTTGCCAGATGTTTATGTTTTGTGTTTGTCCTTATTGTTGTAGTTAATTAACTTTAAATTGTATAACCGGCTGATGTTTACTGTAGCCGGGGTTTCCCAACATTACTACCCCTCCATTTTCCGGATTATGGGGTGTACGTTCTCCCTACGTTATGGGGAGGAGGTCCCCCGTGGGAACGATCGAAAAAAAAAATAAAACAAAAGTGTTCTTCTAATTGGGGGCTCTCTATAACGATTCACAACCTCTTCGATATATATTTCAAGGGTATGTTATTATGTCTTTATACCCTGCACTATAAGGTAGATTGTGTAAATTTGTCATTACGTTTCTAACACCGCAAAATATTACCCTGAGACCCCATAATTTATATGTACAATATTGTTAATTTGTATACCCTTCACTGTGGTGCAGGGTCCTTTTGAGAATATGCATAGAATCACTTTCTGGGTCGATTTATGTATGTCCGTCCATGTAATTTTGCGAACAAAGTACAGGACGCTTTTATGATCCGATTTGAATGAAATTTGAAACATGTCATTAATTTGGCTCAAGGACAAACCCTATTGAAATTGGGAAAAATCGGTTCAGATTTTAATATAGCTCCCATATATAGTTTCGTCCGATTATATGTAAATGGTGCACCAAACTCCCAATGTTGATCCGATTGAGACAAAATTTTGCGCACAGTACTGAATTAGGTCCAGGTTGATGTTTGCGAAGTATTGTTGGAATCAGTTCAGATTTATATATAGCTCCCATATATAGTTAGTTAGTTTGAAAAGAGGGGTGGTTTACACCACCACATGTCCGTTGTGGGACATACACTTAAGCCAATAAGGAGGCCTGTTGTGCGCTCTAGGAAGGAAAGTTATTTAAATTGAATTATTCTCCCTATTCTTCTAGGAATTCTGTGTTCTTACTGAAGTCCTTTAGTATTTTCCATTCACACCCCCTTAGGTCATTTAGTTCAGGAATAGTGTCGATTTTCAAGAATTGGGTTCGAATGCATGCAAAGGCTGGGCAGTGACATAGGAAGTGTTCCAACGTTTCGTTGTCTTCCCCACACGCTCTGCACCTGCTACTTCCCGAGCACCCAATCTTGTATAGGTGTGACTGCAGGTTAAGATGTCCTGCCTAATGCCTATCAGTCTGCTCAATTCTTTCTTGTTTAGCGTAAGAATTTGCTTAGTCTTATCCTCATTTGGGTCTCCCAATAAGATTTTTGTGTTTTTTCCAATCCTCTCGTTATTCCAGAGTGTTTTGTGCGCCTCTTTCGCCCATGACCTCAGTAGGTCAGTAGCACGTCTGGCGAGTTGGTTGGCTATCTCGTTTCCTATGACTCTTGACCGTACAAGACCGTGTCGTGAGAAGTTGTTTATTGTTTTTACGCATTCCAATACAGTTTTTGATGTAACTGTTTTGGGTGATATTGCATTAATAGCATGTTTACTATCTGATGTTTATGTTATTATGCCCTGAGTTAGAGCTTAACCATCTTAGACACTCCGTTATAGCTTGAACCTCCGCCTGTAGGATCGTATTGTGATCTGGCAGGCGAAGAGAAATTTAAGTCCCCGGTTCTTCAATAAAAAGTCCCAGTCCCGTCTTTCCCGCTAGCCGGGAGCCATCCGTGTAACAACAGTTCCCCGGATACATATGTGCTAGTGTTCCGCTGTTCCATGAGTCTCTGTCCGGTATCATGATTTCACACAATGTGATTACTTTTGTTTCAGGTATTCGATCTGACTCAAAGTGGCTAATTGAGTATCCGATCGTAGTCTGTAGTATATTTTCGTGTGGTGTGTTGTGTCCGGTATCGATCCACTCATCCATGGCTTTAAGTCTTAAAGCTGCGATGGCCGCTTCGTATTTTATTTGGATGTCAACTGGGTGTATGTACAAAATAGTTTCCAATGCCCTGGTTGGTGTTGTCCGCATTGCTCCGCATATGCCTAGACAACAAGTTCTTTGGACTTTCTGTAGTGCTATTACATTACATTTTTTGTCCATTGCTGTCCACCAGACTACAGACGCGTAAGTTAGAATTGGCCTAATAACGCTTTTGTAGATCCAGTGTACCATCTTTGGGTTGAATTCCCATTTAGAGCCCACGGCTCTTCTGCAGAAGGACCAGCATCTATGGGCCTTTTCGACCCGTTGATGTATGTGGTCTTTCCATCTAAGTTTTCTATCAAGGATGTCACCTAGATATTTGACTTTATTTGATATAGCTATCACTTTGTTTTGAAAGATTGGTTCTTCGTACTGTCCTATTTTTGTCTTTCTAGTGAAGAGACATATTTCCGTTTTGTCCGGATTTACGTTTAGACCCCTCGGCTTCGCCCAATTAAAAGCGATGTTTAACGCCGTTTCAGCCTTCCTGCATAGTAAGTTAGGGTTCTTTTCCCTTAGAAGTATTATAACGTCGTCTGCATAACAGACTGGTTCAAAACCATCCTCGGTTAAGTTCCTTAAGAGACTACTGATAGTGGTGACCCACAGGAGTGGTGACAGTATCCCTCCCTGCGGTGTCCCTTTTCCTACTTTGTCCCTGATAGTTATGTCTTGTAGGCTACAGTTTATCCATCTATTCCTTAGCATATGGTTGACCCAGGCTATAATTGCCTGGTCAACACTAAAGGCTTCTAAGGATTGGATAAGTGTTTCGGTGCTGACATTATTAAGGGCTCCTTCGATGTCAATGCAGACTGCTAAAGTGTACATTTTCTTATCGAAAGTTCCTTCGATGTGGTGTACTACCTCATGTAAAGCGGTTTCCACTGATCTCCCCTTTACGTACGCATGTTGTTTATATTTCAGCGTGCCATTGGGGATGCTGCTCTTAATGATGGTGTCGATTGTCCGTTCCGTGGTTTTGAGTAAAAATGAAGTAAGGCTAATTGGCCGGTAGGCTTTTGGTGTTGCGTAGTTTGCCTTGCCGGGCTTGGGTATGAAGACTACCCTGGCTTCCTGCCAGGCCGTATTGTTTCTTCAGTTGTTTCCATCCTGTTGCCATCACTGTCTACCATCGTTTCGGCTTGAGTGTGGGTTTTTGACAGAAACTTTTTTATTTTTGAGACGTCGTTTACGCTATCGACCTGTTCACAAAAGGTTTTCCAGGAGTTGCGTTTGGCGGTTCTTGTAATTTTGTTGTATTCTTTCTGCTTATCGTGGAAGTTGTCCCAGTATACTGTAGATTTCTTGCGGCGTGCTCTATTATAAAGTTTTCGGACCTCTTTCCCTTTATTTCGAATCTCCCCGGTCATCCAGGGTTTTTCGAAGGCAGATTTCCTTTCTCGAAGAGGACAACTATCTTCGAAGGACTTTACTATTGCTTCCGCTAAGTTATTGACATTTTTGTCTATATCGTCAGTGCTTAGGTTGTCATAGTTTTGTTGCCCTAGCCTCTCTTTGAGTAGTTTTCCGAATTTTATCCAATTTGTTTTGGACCTGTTTCGAATATATATATTGGTTTCGACGGTGGCCGTAGGATTTTAAACCTAATATATCTGTGGTCCGAGAAGGAATATTCTTGTGAAACTCTCCATTCTTGTACCTCGTCTATTAGGTTCGCTGAACATATTGTTATGTCTAAAACTTCTTCTCTAATTCTATTAACGAAGGTAGGTTTGTTGCCTATGTTAAGAGGGATTATGTCGTTAGTATTCAGATAGTCTAAAAGGGTTTCACCCCTTTTGTTAGTGTTAGTACTACCCCATGCAATGTGGTGTGAGTTAGCATCGCTACCAATCAGTACTTCGTTACCTGTTTCTTTTGCTCTTCTCACCAGTCGTTGCAGCTCCGCCGTTGGTGGTGGTATCGGCGAGTCAAACGGGAGGTAGACTGATGCCAGGTAAATGTTCCCATTCCCCTGCTTCAGTATGGTTGCGTCCTGTGTTGACAACTCTGGAGAGAATAAAAAGCATAAGTTTTTGTGACATATTATGCAGGTTCTCGGTCGGGATCCTGTATTTGCATAGAATAGTTGGTAATTTATGTGGTTCATGGTTCCTGGATTAGACCAATGTGTATATTACCTTTAATTAGTTTTTCCATCAGAGCCATTGTTGCCGTCTCACTCCGATGGAGGTTTATCTGGATGACTTCAATCATTTTTCATCTAGAAGGCGATCTTCATGGGAGTCAGTGATCTTCTCCTCGACTCCCTCGCCATTGTTGTTGGGTTTATTTCCCTCGTTGCTATTTTTGGCTTCTTCTTCTCCGATCCTCGCCTTCCCGATCTTGAAGTAGACAGCGTTTGACACATAGTGGGCTTTGCCTTTAGTCTTGGCCAGACTTGCCATTGAAGACCTGTCCAAGCCTACCACAAGGAGAGTCCCGTCTTTGTTCTCCTCTCTGTGGAAGACCTCCCATTTCTTCACCAGCAGTGTCTTGTTTTGCAGACCAAAGACTTCAAGCATTTCCTCTGTCTTGAAATCGCTGCCCCAACCTCTAACGAAGACCGTAGCTTTTTGTAGGTGTGGGATGTCTCTCTTCCTCACAAGCTTTAATTTGATTGCCTCGTCCGTGGGAGCAATGCTTGCCACTAAATTCGAAAACACTAAAAATCGAAAAAACATAAAAAAGCTACAAAATGTCATAATTTAAAGGAAGATACATTTTCGGAAAACGATACATAGGAGACGTAATCTCTATTTTGTAGGCATCTACCTAAACTTTGGCCCGAAGACCGTGAAATTATTGGGTTACCCACACATGTAGTACCCAGCAAGGAAAGTAGCAAAGTCGAATGGGGCAACTATATGATACCCTTCACCACTTTGGGTATATTCAACAGATGAATCCGTAGAGACGTCGCATTTTTTTTAAGGACCATTAACATGAAATTGGATCCATAAACATGTCATTCTGCAACCTAAACTAAATTTTTCCTTTGGTCAGATATAGAGTTTCTTCTTACAATGGGACAAAATTATGTAAATTAATTCAAAACAGATATGAATCGGCCATCCGTTGATTATTTGGATAAATATCTGATAAACATGAGGTAATTGGTACAACATTTATTTAAATTCGGACGAAAAAATATATAAAAGCTATATCGAAATCTAAACCGATTTCATCGGTTGGGTTGCCATAGGTTAGGTTGTACTAATTTCAGCATTTTGAGTTCTTGGTGCATCATTTACTTAAAATCGGGAGAAATTATATATGGGAGCTCTATCCAAATCTGAACCGATTTCAACAATAATTTCCACACGCTAGGTTATATTAATTCAGTTCTTTGTGCAAAATTTTGTATCAATCGGCCTAACTTTGGTTCTTTGGTGCACCATTTACTTAAAATCGGACGAAACTATATATGGGAGCTATATCTAAATCTGAACCGATTTCAACAAAACTTGCCACACGTTATGTTATAGTAACTTCAGTACGTTGTGCAAAATATTGTGCCAATCGACCCACCTTCTAGGTTATACTAAATTCTGTACGTTGTGCAAAATTTTATGTCAAAATGGACAATATATATGTAGAAGCTATATCTAAATCTAAACCGATTACAACGATATTTGCCAGACATAAAATTTATATTAGGTACAGTTCATTGTACAAATTATGCAATCGAACAAAATTGGGTCTTCAGTGTAAAATTTACATAAAATTGGAAGAAAATATATATAGGAGCTATATTTAAATCTTAACCGAATTTCACGAAACTTAGCACACATCATTCAAGACTTAATTCAGTACGCTATGCCGAATTTTGTGCAAATCGAAAGGTATATAGGGACTTTGGTACACCATTTACATTAAATCCGACGAAACTATATATGGAAACTATATCTAAATCGAAAACGATTTTCAGGAAGCTTAACACACATCATTCTAACCCTAATTCATTACGCAATGGCAAATTTCGTGTAAATCGAAAGATATATAGGAAATTATAAATGGGAGCTATATCTAACTCTTAACTGATTTTTCCCAATTTCAATAGGGTTCGTCCTTAGGCCAAATAAGTGACCTATGCCAAATTTCATCCAATTCGGATCATAAATGCGACCTGTACTTTGTTTACCATTTAACATGGACAGATAGACGGGACGGATTTGCATAAATCGACTTAGAAAGTGATTCTATGCATATTCTAAAAAAGGAACCATGTGTCAATCTCAATTCCTTTCGCCTGTGTATCAAAGCGTGTTGAAGGGTATACAAATATTCCTAGAATTGTTTGCTTGGATTTCATTTGAGTTTGTCAGTAATTTCTACATTAATGGATACGGCCTTTGTTGTGTTGGGATGTAATTAGAATTTCTAAGATGATTTTCACCCTAAAATGCATTAACGACTTTTTCTTGAATGAAAGGAATCAAACTGATTTTTACACTTAAATAGAAATGTTATCATTTGTTCTTATTGTTTTTTTTTTTCTTGCAAATCCTTTAGGTCGTTAATAGTCCTGTGGTTTGAAACTGTCGATTTAAGTATGGTATTTAGTTGTGTCCATTTGTCAGCAACTGTGGATGGTGTGTCCAAATACCATTGGAATAAATATCATTTACATGTATTCGTGCTTGTATGCATGTGTGCGAGTGTGCAGTTGTGGTAATATTCGTTTTTGGAATTTTAACAGCTTTTAATGATTGTTTAACAAGTTTTACGTTTTGTCTATCCATTATATTTGAACATTACGTTGTTGCTGGTTTTTTTTTTAAATAGTTATTGGCTAGAAGGAGAGCTAACCCATGTTCGGTAACATCCTATCTTGTTTTTTGGGTAAAAACTCCTATCATGTGACAAATGAATTTGTGTTGATACATGCGTATGTGTCTGTCTATGTGTGAGTTCATGTAACATTTACATGTACAATTGTAGCAAGAACACTTGCATATGTGTGCGTGTGTACATTACCATGCCATGTTTAAAACATTTTAGTGGTTTTGTTTACTCTTTTCTGAACTGAATTCGAGAGTTTTGTATTTTGTTTTTTTTCCTCCATTGGGAGTGGGGATTTAACATAGAAGACTGATTGCATTGATGTCCACAGACAGACACACACACAATTTTCTTTACGGGTGCGTGTGTGCACATTTGTTGAAAATTGCCAGTATGTGTGTGTTTTTGTTCAAAAACGTGATGTGGCATCGAAACTTTGTTTTTAAAATTTCCTGTGGTCTTTTAACTGTCCTCGCCCTCCAGTTGCGTAATTTCGGTCCAATCGAACAAAACTATCCATTGAACAGTGGTATTCAATGTGATTGCATTTTTTACAATCTATTGAAAATAGGAAAGAAAATTTTTGAACCAGATATTGACATAAAAAAAACGGATAATAGTGCGATTAGAAAAATTAACACATTTGTTTACTAGCTTTCTAATGATATGCATATAAGGAATAGAACCCGGTTTTACCCGATAATTGTCCGGTTAGATAAATTTAGCATTTTCTTACTTCCATTCTAATCATATGCATATAAGGTATAGAATTCGGTTTTATTATCAAAATATCCGGTTCAAAGATTTGGAAACCCGGTTTTTTTCCTCGAAAATTTTTTGACGTATTTGGCATAACTTTATATGAAATCCCAAGAAATACATACAATAGCTACATATCAAGATATGGATCACGCCTAGTGTTTGGTGTCGGGAATTACCGTCCCGAATTTCTCGATTTTTTTTGACATCCATATTCTGTATTCCTAAATAAATATTAATACGGAATTAATAATTTCAATGCTTAAGGCATAAACAGAATGTACAGAAGATATTTAGGTTTTCAATGGAACCTGGTCATCTAGTGGTGATGAAGATACTCCAAAGGTATACATGTTTTGAAATTGAATTAAAATGGTTGCAAAGTTAACCCCTTTAAGGTCAAAACCTTGTCATATTTTCAATTGCTAGACATTTTGACATCAACATAAGGAGCAGTATATCAAGCAACCTCTTGAAGGTACAAATTAAAAATTCTTCATATAGTTCACAAATAGTTCTTAATACAATGTTTTCCAAAAAAAAAAAAAAAATACTAAAATAATTTTCTTTGAAAATGAATTCTTAATTATTTCTTTTTAAGTGTTATTGTACATTTCACCTGCGGAGGATATCGAGATAAAAAACTAGAACTTAAGGATCGATAATGAACTATATATGAACTATAACCCGCATTTAGGCCTAGCCCCTCTGTGGGAGGTATCAGATGGAGTGGACCGATATTCCCCATCTTCGAACTTGAACTAAGTTTGGAAGAAATAATAAGATGGGCAATGTTTGGATGAAATCAAAATTTTCTGAAACAAATTTGGTCCAAAGAAACATGGGGTCTAGAACCAATATATGTCGATGAGGCTCATTTACACCGTGTTAAAGTGTATACACCCTCATTAGCCATATGGCTGAGGGTATAATTATCCATTAAAACTTTCTGTGAGTCCGCTTTTTGGTATTTTATTTCATTTCAAATACCTGTCAGTATATCTATGGTGGAGGGTATCCAAAGTTGGGCCCGGCCGAACTTAACGCTTTTTCACTTGTTATAATTCTAATTATTTAATTAATATAATATAATTTCTACCCTTTAATATTTTCCCGTGTACACTGGAATGAAAATTTTGAATTCCCGATTTCCCGGGAATGAAAAAAGTCGGGAATTCCCAAAACCTAATCACAACATATCTACGAACTTCAGTCTATGGCGAATTTTATATTCTAGAGTTTCCATATACTAACCAAGGTCTTTCATCCTCAATAGGATTTTTGGGCTCTCAGACAACGGCCTCGTTTTTGTCTCACAGTGTTCTTTATGCTCTGAGAAACGTATATACCACATTTGCAATTGGGGATGGCTAATCGGACAGAAGTACAGACTTTAGAAGTAGTAGCAATTTATGTGCAACCAGATATATTCGAAATATTTCCTTTATTACACCTTCCACCACCTCCAACATGTCGTAAAGATTAAGACCCAAAAATTTTAGGCCAAAGATTAGCTTAAAGATCCAACGGTTGCATCGTATAAACGTCCAAAAAGATTCAGGAACAGACGGAATTAGCTAAAATGGATTCATCCAGAACGGACTTAAGCATAAAAAGGTGTCTGTCAGAAAAGGGTTTCAACCACACCGGCCTAAAATCAATGAATATTATCCCAAAGATTTTCATGCAACACATCATCATCCAATACGGCTGTAAACAAAAGGGTTTAAACTCATAAAGCCTGAACCAAAATGGCGCCAGCCAAAACCGCTTCATCCACAATGGCGTCAACCAAGCTTCAATCTAATTAATTTCAACCAAAAGGGCTTCAGAAAAGGTTAATTAAGGTTAATTCACTAAAATAACTTCGGTCAAAACCCCAACAACCAAGAAGGGTGACGACCATGTCAACCAAAGGCCATAAGCGAAATGGACTTTAGTCAACCGAGCTTCGGATAAAATGGCATCTGCCCGTCATGCAGAGAATATTTAGTATTCTCTATCCCACGAAACCACTGTCTTTAGTTACCACCGTTTCATATGCCACCATTAATGGCCAGCAGTAGTAGTTCGTTCTGTGTGTCATGATGCGGGTTGTGAAGTGCTGACATTTTTGTTGCTGTTGGTTTTTTTGTTTATTTGCAAACTATGTTCGAGACTATTGAAGGTTTGGTGTTAAAAATGGGGGCGTGGGTGACTATAGAAGTGGACATGGGTTACCCACTTTTACCAGTCATGTTCGACAAATTTTGTATGTGTTTTGTCACAGATGGTGTCACTATTTATAGGTGTAAAGCAGTAGCAGCAGCATCGACAACAACAACAGCAGTAAAACATTTTGGCCATTGGATCATGAAAACCAAAACTGACAAAAAACAATCGTAACAGCAGCAGCAAAACCAACAACACTGCCACTTTTCTACTACAACAATAATAACGATAACAAAACAAGTGTTGTCCGAAAAAAGAGAATGTTCTGGTTTTGGTTTTATCGCAATTTTGCCATTGGCCAAATGTTTCATTGGTTCGTTGATGTTGTTTTTGCTGATACTCGGTATTGTTGTTGTTGTTGTTTGGACTTTTGGCGATTTACGATGACAACACATATTCGGTAATTAAATGCCATTTGTGATTTAGTTATGGCAATTTAATTAGTTAAAAGCCAACACTTTTGGCCTAGGCCAAATTACTATCACGGAAAATGTTGAGTTATTGGGAATAACTGCCGGTGTCATGTTGTGGTTATGGCAACATTTACATATCTTTACATACGTTTTTTATATAGGTTTCAGTTTTATATTACGTTGAAGATATCATATATTGAAAATTTGCCAGTCTCTGCAAATATGTTTTATCATAAATCAAGGTCCCGGAATACCAAATTATTGGCACAATAAGGAACTAGATCCAATGTTTTCTGCTAAGCTGTTTTCCACACTCCAAGTACCCGGAATGCCAAGTTACAGTTACTTCGGTTGCAGAATTCGGCTTAAACCTTCCAAACAATGAAAATTGGATTGGTATGGACTTATGTGAATATTTTCTGCGTCTATGGGGCGGAACCTTTATTTGGGCCCAATATCGAAATATGAACCAATGCGACAAACATTTTCTGAACATATGCTTTCACACTCCAAGAACACTGAATACAAAATCGCTGACACTCCGGTGGGGGAATGTGACTAAAACCTTTAAAATGCAGAAATGGGCGGGGATTTTTATATGGGTGCAATATTGGACCATGGACCTATGTCTACAATTTTCTGCAATGATGTTTGTCACCCTCCAACAATTAAATTCGAAATGACATGCAATTCGGTTCCGACATGTGGCTAAATGTTCTGTAAATATGTTGTTTACCTTCCAAGAAACCGGAATGGCAAATTATCACCACTTTGGTTCTAAAAATCCGGCTTACACCCTCGAAATGCAAAAAATGATGCGGCTATATCAAAACGTGAACTGACATACCCCAGTTGCAATACCAAACATCCTAGGAGTAACATCAATACCTTTGATCTCTATCGTGATTTCAACAGACAGGCGGACTGACAGATATCTAAATCGATATAGAATTCTATTGAGATCAGACGTTATAGAGGAGCTGCAGCTGATCTATACCGGCTCCTTTTCGGTCGTCTATATTCACTACCTAAGCTTCCAATCCTCTATAGAGTACTTCTGATTCAGCTCGTCAAATAAAACTTCCCGAGTTACAGATCGTGTAATGACTCCCTGAGTTTCAGCTGGTCTATAAAAACGACTCGTCTATAACGACTGCTGCTCATCAATAGGCCCTCACTGTGCTTTATGTTGTGAAGGATGTGACATTTGCTGAGCTAATAATCGTCTACAGAGACCTCCTTAGCTTCAGTTCGTCCAATAAAAATTCCTGAGTTACTTAAATGCTTCTCGGCTTTTCAGTTCGTTCGACCTCGTCTATATAGACTCCCTTGAGCTCGTCTATATAGACTCCCCTGAGCTCGTCTATAAAGACATCATTCAGCTCGTATACAAAGACTACCGTCAACTCCATAAAGACTCCCTGACCTTCAGCTCGTCTACAAAGACTCCCCTAACTTTAGCTAGTATATAAATACTCCCAGGGCTTCAGCTCCTCCATAAAGGCTAACTGAGCTTCAGCTCGTTCATAAAGACTCCCTGAGCTTCAGCTCGTCAATAAAGACTTCGAGAGCGTCAGCTCGTCTATAAAGACTCCCTGAGCTTCAGATCGTCTATAACGACTCCCTGGGCTTCAGCTCGTCTATAAGGACTCCCTTAGCTTCTGCTCGTCTATAAGGACTCCCTGAGCATCAGCTCGTCCATAAAGAGTCTCTGAGTTTCATCTCGTTTATAAAGATTCCCTGAGCTTCAGCTCGTCAATAAAGACTTCGAGAGCTTCAGCTCGTCCATAAAGACTCCCTGAGCTTCACCTCGTCTATAAACACTCCCTGAGCTTTAGATCGTCTGTAAGGACTCCCTGAGCTTCAGCTCGTCTATAAAGACTCCCTGAGCTACAGCTCGTCTATAAAGACTCCCTGAGCTTCAGATCGTCTGTAAGGACTCCCTGAGTTTTAGCTCGTCTATAAAGACTCCCTGAGCTTCAGCTCGTATGACTTTAGGTTCTCCTTTAAGACTCCCGAAACATAAACACCTTAACAATGTCTCCCTGCTTCAGTCAGCAAATTATTAAAGCTTCTATGTTTTCAAATCAAAACCCCTCCAAACGACAACGCTGTATATATCCGACTAAACAAAATTGAAAGAGTAGTGAGACGAACAGTTTTAGTTTAGTTTGTTGAGCCAGCCAGGCAGCCAACCAACCAGTTACCGTTACATGTTATTAAAGATTTTGAATACCTAATTATGAAACTGTCAGTTGCAAAAGTTGTTTTATTCTTTCCCTACCTAGCTTATTGCACAGCTCCCTCTTAACAGAACAAACGCATTGTCAGAGCCAAGCATGGATGGTGTGCTGGGGTCGTCTGTGTGTGAGTTATCTTTAAATTCAACATTACGATATTTTTTTCTTTTTTTGTTGAACAAAGCAGTGGCAAAAATAATGGTAGGGAATGGAAATGTCATTAGAATATGATGGGAATTAGTTGTGCGTATGTGGTGTAGGGTCTGTAACTCATATCAGGTCATGGTGTGGGTATTGTGTTGTTCAAATTAGTTGTATTTATTGCTGTAGTTGATAGGTTGATTTGTTTAGTCAGAAGTTTTTACTAATATCCTATATTAGTGTTTGGCGGGTTATTTGGGATACCATTTGTATTTTGTTTTTGCAAAATAGTCAGGCTTAATCCCAGTTTATTGTTTTCATAAAAAACAACTATTTATTAGTGGGGAATGTATGGCATTGTCCGCCGAGGGGTAAGGCAGGGAAGACTATAGTTTCGGATCTCGCCACTGATCCTCATCAGTTCCCTTAGTTTTTTGTTGGGATATTCTCCCCAGAAGCTATTAATAGCTTCTTTACAAAAAACCTTTCAAACCCTAATGTCTCTTGTGACAATTCGAAGTTCTTACGTTACCAGCGATACGACCCCAATGAGAAGTTCGTTTCGTTGGCGCCTGACTTCGTGGTCAACAAGGCATTTAAAGACAACTACAATACATTTCCCACTGCTATGTGTCGTCACTTTGTGACGAATGCACATAACGTTGTTGTTGGTATTGCTAGTTAAAGCAATAAACCAAACAGTATGACCGTGCATCGTCTACAACTTCAGTAGTGTTTGGCGGGTTATTTGGGATACCATTTGTATTTTGTTTTTGCAAAATAGCTGTTAACGTAAGAACTTCGAATTGTCACAAGAGACATTTGGGTTTGAAAGGTTTTTTGTAAAGAAGCTATTAATAGCTTCTGGGGAGAATATCCCAACAAAAAACTAAGGGAACTGATGAGGATCAGTGGCGAGATCCGAAACTATAGTCTTCCCTGCCTTACCCCTCGGCGGACAATGCCATACATTCCCCACTAATAAATAGTTGTTTTTTATAAAAACAATAAACTGGGATTAAGCCTGACTATTTTGCAAAAACAAAATACAAATGGTATCCCAAATAACCCGCCAAACACTACTGAAGTTGAAGACGAGGCACGGTCATACTGTTTGGTTTATTGCTTTAACTAGCAATACCAACAACAACGTTATGTGCATTCGTCACAAAGTGACGACACATAGCAGTGGGAAATGTATTGTAGTGTCTGTAAATGCCTTGTTGACCACGAAGTCAGGCGCCAACGAAACGAACTTCTCATTGGGGTCGTATCGCTGGTAACGTAAGAACTTCGAATTGTCACAAGAGACATTTGGATTTGAAAGGTTTTTTGTAAAGAAGCTATTAATAGCTTCTGGGGAGAATATCCCAACAAAAAACTAAGGGAACTGATGAGGATCAGTGGCGAGATCCGAAACTATAGTCTTCCCTGCCTTACCCCTCGGCGGACAATGCCATACATTCCCCACTAATAAATAGTTGTTTTTTATAAAAACAATAAACTGGGATTAAGCCTGACTATTTTGCAAAAACAAAATATCCTATATTGTAAAATGTAAATATGTATTTAAAAAAAGACTAAAAAGGCTCTATATTTAGTTTGAAATAAGGACCAGTTTTTTTTTTGTTTACCCAGTCCAGTCAGGAAGCATTCGCTGTAATGTAAGATCTAGCTAATGGATGGATTTGAGACTGCCCACAACAAGTTTTCTAATGACAAATCTATGGGGAGACGAGTTGTATCGGCAATATTTTTACACGTGCTGAAGCTCAGTAAGTCTTTAAAGACGAACCGAAGCTCAGGGAGTCTTTATAAACTAGCTGAAGTTCAGTGAGTATGTATAGAGGAGCTGAAGCTCAAGGAGTCTTTATACACGCACTAAAGCTCAGGGAGTCCTTAGTGGCAAGTTGAAGCTAAGGCGATCTGAAGTTTTGGGGTCTTTATGAACGAGATGACGCTTGGGAATTCTTTATAGACAAGATGAGGCTCAGGGAGTTTTTGTACACGGGCTGAAGCTCAGGGAGTCTTCTTAGACGAGCTGAACCTTATGGAGTCTTAATATAGGTGCTAGGGCTTAGGTGGTTTTTATAGACGACTGAAGTTTAGAGAGTTGTCACAGACGAACTAAAAATCAACAGGCCTTTACAGTCGATCTGAAACTCAGAGAGTCTTCTTACACTACCTGAACTTTAAGAGGTCTCTGTAGATCGGAAGTTCAGAAAGTCTTTGTACACGAGATGAACCTCAGGGTGTCTTTATAGATGGTCTGAAGCTTAGACGGTCTTTATAAAAGATCAGAACCTTGGGATGTCTTTAGAGACGAGCTAAAACTCAGGGAGTCTTTATAAATAAGCTGAACGTCATTGTTAAATCCGCACTATAGGGACTTGGGTGGTTGGCAGGTACAGTGCAATCGAGGTTCTCCCAAATAGAGCCAGTTCGCCCAATGCGTACTCGTGAGCAATAAAGAAATAGAAATAATAACACAATAGTTTTATTAATAAAAGGTTTCGACCAATGCCGATATATATATTTATTGGTAAACAATATTACCTTTATTGTACAACAATATGTACGATGGCTTACTATTTAAGCGCGATCACAACAATATGTGTGACCAGTAGGTTACAACGAAAGTTAACAAGTACTAATAACACAAAGATACCTAAAGGTGGCGCAAACTCAAAAATGTAAACAAAAGGCCGTTGAAATCTGTCAGTCTCATACTATTACAAGGATGAAATAAAAAGGAGTAGACAGATTTCAACGGCTACGACCTTTCAAATTAAAGGCTAACCATTTTAAGGACCAATTCTCGCTTAAACATCATAGTTCTTTATACATAAGTTGAAGCTCAGTGGGGGTTTATGGTTGAGCTGGAGTTCATGGAGTTTTTTTGGCGATCCGAAGCTCAGATAGTCTTTAAGGATGAGGTGAAGGCATATGGTATATATGTACTAGACAAGGAAGGCAGGAAATCTTTGATTCGTAAGACTTATTTTGTGAGAAGGGGACCTTTTGAAGAATGGATATTTTATAGACGAGATATGTTACGGTAGTACAGCGAAAACAGGAAGGTATTATAAACTGAGCATCAGCTCAGGAAATCTTTGTTATCGAGCTGAAGCTCGTGGAGTCTTTATAGAGGAGCTGAAATAAATGAAATTTTAAAACATTTTCGAACATTTTCACCACTACACACTTCCCTTCAGAATACAAACTGTACGCAATACTAAATAAATGTCATTAACTTTATCCATTATATTATTCACCCGCAGACACTATTAGCTAATTCAGCATTTGTTGGCTCATGTTGGGCGCACAAACACGACGATATAAAAAAGGACCACTGACGACACCATTTACCCTCATCTATACCGAGCCAATCAACATAAATCAACAAAGATTTAATTTTCTAGATGTTTGACTGCCCTTTTTTCACAGTTCTCAGACAAATATTGTCCTTGCTGCGTTTCTTCTTCTTTTTCCTTCTTATACATCGTAATGAATAAAATCTCTTGCTGAACCTGGACTTGTGGTTATCCGTTTCTCCGTTTTCTTCCTCTGTTTTTTTTTCGTCCAACCCAATACGTAGGTTATGCTACATTAAGTCGTTATCTCGAAAGCAGTTGTCACACCGTTGTTAACTCAAATCGCAACATCAACAACTCCATGGGAAAAATTGTGTGCGGAAGCAAAGTAACGATGACCGGTAATCAACCGTAAGGTAAGCTGGCGCGTAAAGGCAGGTCTTTGAGTCCTTTGGCTTAATTTCTTTTCCCAGGGCAAAAAGATCCAGAAGGAAGAGAAGGTAAACAATTCTGACAACCAAGTAGCCAGACACTTTGTCCGAAAACATGCTGTTGATCCGAACGACCATCCGACCTATCTCTCTCTGGTCACTGATGATGTCTCTGGTGCTGTGTGTTGCTGTGGCCATGATATGGGTAACATCTAAAGGGTCTTTGTACAATGGGGTTGGGGTTGACAACAATTAACACACAGACACACAACCACAGCAAACACAGAAGGATATTCACTCGAAGTGTATGGGCGAAATGCGAATAAACAACTTCTTTATCGCCACGAAACACACCGCACAAGACAATGCCTGGGCAAATGATATTAACTTGTCTCACACTATATTCATCTGCATGAGTGTGTGCATTGTGTGATGAGATACTAACAGCGTTTGTGTGTGTTCATATACATACGCACACCAGCTCTTTTGATGTCAACAGGCATTCAGCGACAAAAGCAGTAGCCAGTCGTTAACAAGTACAGAAATGTATCCCAGCCTGTCGGAGACTACTTGAATGTGCTTTGCCATTCATTCAGTTGCATTCATCCAGGATGTGCTTTTGTCTGCGGCAAATAAAGATTCCAAAATACAATTCCCCATTCTCTCTGGAATTTCAATGTTGCATATCTTATGACGTAACCCCAACAAGAATAGTGGCATAGTTCAAGCAAGTGTGTGGACACACACACGGACATGTAGTCAGTCAAATGATTGGCTGCTGTGCTTTGCATGAATAGGAAAGGCAGTCAAATTGTTGATATGTTGGACAGGAGACAAAATATATCTTTAAGTTTCTTTGTAACCGCACAGCCATGTTGTTAATTATGCGAAATTCTCTACATGAGATATTTCAATAAAATTTAGAGGCAAATGCAGCCAGTCTTTGAAGATGAACTGAAGATCAGAGAGTCTTTGTCTGAAGTCCAGTGAGCATTTATAAACGAACTGAGACTCAGAAGTCTTTTTAGAATTGTCTTTCTTGGTGTGCTGAAGCTCAAGGAGGCTTTATAGACGAACTGAATCTTGTGAAGTCATTATAGACCTGCGGAAGCGCGGCATGAACCTCAGGAAGTTTTTATAGAGGGACTGAAGCGCAGCAATTCATTAAAGTCGATCCTATGAGAATCCTTATAGAATAACTGTAGACCAGAGATTCTTTATAGAGGAGGCTTTATAGACGAACTGGATCTCGTGAAGTCATTATAGACCTCCGGAAGCGCGGCTTAAACCTCAGGAAGTCTTTATAGTGGGACTGAAGCGCAGCAATTCATTAAAGGCGATCCTATGAGAATCCTTATAGAATGCATATTTATAGATGAGATGAAGTTCATGGAATATCCTAATACCGACTGTGTGCGACCGACTATGCGAGATAAAGCTTTAAATCCCATTGCCTTACTAGATGTATAGGAGGAGTGTGATTCCTTATTGAGGAAGGAATGGCGGCGATTCTTTGTAAAAGGTCAGGGAGTCTTTAATATTTACGTTTATAGATCGCCTTAAACCAAGTTCGTTAATAATTCACACCTTTTTCCACGGCTTTATACAACCCTGAGAAAGTATTCTTTAAAACATCACGCCTATAGATGGTCCTGAGAAAATATTCTTAAATAATCCACGCCTGTAGATGGTTCTGAGAAAATATTCGTTAATAATCCACGTTCAGATTCCATAAAAATATTCCTTAAAACACCACGCCTATAAATGGTTCTGAAAAAATATTATTAAAAACCCCACGCCTATAGACGGTCCTGAGAACCTATTCTTTAATAATCCAAGCCTGTAGATGGTCCTAAAAAGTTATTTCAAAATCCGCAACTTTAAATGGCCCTGGAAAAAGATATTAAATTGATTCTCAGGGAATCTCTATAGACGAACTGAAGCCCATAGAATCTCTATAGACGAGCTGAAGTTTTTATAGATGAGCTCAGGGAGTCTTTTAGACAAACTGAAGTTTTTATAAGCGAGTTGATGTTCAGGGAGTTTTCATAGACGAGCTTTTGCTCAGGGAGTCGAATTGATGCTCTGGGAGTCCTAATAGATGAGCTGAAGATCGGGAAGTCTTAATAGGCAAGCTGATCTCAGACCTAAAACTCAGGAAGGCTTTATAGACGAGCTGAAGCACAAGGTGGCTTTATAGGCGAACTGAAATTCATAGAGACTTTTAAACGAACTGAATCTCAAGGAACGTCTTTAAACGAATTGGAGCTCAGGGTGTCTTTATAGGTGAACTGAAGCTCAGGGAGTCTTTTAAGACGAACTGAAGCTCAGGGCGTATTTGTAGGAGAATTAAAGATCATTTTTAATCTCAGGAAGACTTCATGGACATGCTTAATCGCAGGAAACCTTTATAGGCGAGGTGTTGACTTTATGATCGGTAGGCGAAGACGAAGTCTACAGTGCGTTTATGGCCGAGCTGATGCTCAGGGAGTTTTTATGGGCGAGCGTTTGCTCAGCGAATTTTTATAGGCAACCTGATGCTCTGGCAGTCCTTATAGACGAGTTGAAGATCAGATAGTGTTCATAGACAAGCTGAAGATAGTCTAGTTGATGTTCAGGGAGATTTTTAAGGAAGAGCTGATGATCACAGGGTCTTTACGAGTTCTACATCATGAAAATATCAGGAAGAACTTCAGCTATCGGAGTTTTTTGCTGCAGTTTTGTCATATTTTACCTGAAGGTAAAATAAAACATATTTCTACCGCGATCAGCCTATATTTTCATTTCCTTGTGGTTGTTAAGATGAAGATTTTGCAGACCCCTTTCTTCGGTTTTTTATATATTAAAATATATTCCGCAATTATATCGAAACACTTGTCGAATATATTTTCATTAGTTCCTCTTTACGATTTAATGCATTATAATCCCACATCTTTCCCAATGCTTAAATATTTACATATATTTGGAACTACTCATACGCCACCATGGCCACCACCCCACCATTCCTAAAGTACAATCAAAATATGACGAATGTTGAAGTTCGACATACCCTTTAAGGCGTTTATATTCATGTTATTACAGTTGTTGTGGATATGTTGTCTACCGTGTTTGTTGTACTCTTCACATTAATAATAGCGCTTCAGTGTTCACTTCGATTGAGCGCCACCAGTACCTCCGGTAGGATTACTGAACAAATTCGCATTCGAATTGTCGACAGCCATTCATTCGTTCATTCCTTCATCCATTCATACGATTGTCGTTTTGTTCGAAGCGTAATCATTTAAATTGTGTTATTTCATATGGGTTTGCATTTGGTACGTTTACCTATATAGCGTATATGTATGTACATACGCATTATATTCTGTGGGTGTGTTTGTCATCTGTGTGTGTGTGTGAGGAAAGAAAGGACATAACTGAACTGCTGAAGTTTGCTGGCTAAAATACGATACACAAACATTTGCTTATTGTGTGTGTGCACTGCAACGAGAAAGATAAAACACCATCAAACATACACACACACACACGAACACACATAAGCCAATGTATATTTCCATGAGCAAATCAAGTCCTTGTGTACATTTGCAGCGTATACATGTGTGTGCGTGTGTATATTTGTTTGTGTTCTCAGGCATCACACAGTGCAACAGTCCAGCAGTTGATTTTATGTTTTGTTTGAACGCGTGTTTTGCCAATGTTTGCTTATAGAATTAGAGAGGCAGTGGATACTACAGCTGAAAGGTGTGAGATATACCGAGAGTTGAATATGTGAATATGTGTTTGGGTGTATAAGGAGTAGTGTGTTTGTGCTTGCTGTTGTTGTTGGTTGATACATAATTGTTGTGAATGAGATAAGAAAATTCATTATGTTCAATTATTCATCATAATATGTAATGTGTGTGTGTTTTGGAGTGTGTATGTGTGAGGAAGGACTGACAACAACTACATACATACACTTAATAGTCCTTCGATTGTACAAATTCCACTCAACGATACATGGTGGGGTAGAGATTATAAATCAAATGAGAATTATGTTTATATTTAGCTGTGATTATTTTGCTGTGGAATGATAAGAAACAGCTGAATGGGAAATAATAAATAAATACTCGTATATGTACATATATTTCAAGGACATCTGAATACATAGAGGTTAATATAATTCGCGAAGCAATATCACATCAAAGATTTGATTTCATATAACCTCTATGAGGCCAGTATCAGGGTAGCGCCCATAAAGCGGTACCCGCATTATACGGTGCATTTGGGATTTTGTAGTTTTGTATTTTTATGTTGGACCACTTTTTACAGATATAGCTGTACGTTGGTGCCTTTAGGCACGTTTTCCAACCGAGTTGGCTTCAATCGCATTCTCATTGAGTAGAAAAAGTTCTTAACAAGAAAATATCAATATAAATTTATGTTGCGGGGGTCTACTATTTGTAGGGGGCCTACTATTTGGTATTTTGGGGATTTTGTGCATGTTTTTTTCAGCTGATTGGTATTTTTGGTTATTATGGTGTGTCGAATCTCCCCACTGCAAAATATGAATACCGGCGCAGATTATGGTATACCTCCGATACGATTGCTTTAATCATATACTTTAATCATACTTTCTCCTAAAGTATCGATCAAACAATTTCAGATTTATGCCCGTTGGAAAGAGAAAATTGGTACATTTTACAGTTTTTCTTCGACAATGGCGAAAATGCAAGCCAAGCGGCTAAAATTGTGAATGATGTTTATGGTTTCGTAGATTCCGTTCAGGAATTTTGAATGCTAAAGATGCACCTCGCACAAATATGGCCGATCGGCGAAAATGCCTATAAAATCGGAGAAATGATCGAAGTTGACTGACATGATAGCAGTCGTAATCGCCTAGAAGCTAAAAATTGACCATAAAAGCAAAGATTCTTTCAACATTGCTAGATTTTGTCGCTGTGCCTCACTCAGGAGATGGATATCGTCAACGATTGGTGACAACTCCTAGGGGAGCTACCAATCTCCTAGGCGCGTCTTCCCGGGTGGCGGATGGGAAGGGGGTCTCCATGATGTGCAGAGTGAAACTGACCTACGTCTCCTAGGTCAACTTTTCTCTGCACTTCTTGGAAACCTTGGGGATCTTCGGATCCCCCATAGACCAAAATGGATCGGCGTAGTGCCCTTAAATACGATGGGTAAAATAAGCAAAAAATAATAAAGCTACGGTGCAGGGAGTTAATAACCCAGTACCGGCGGCAATCGTTGGTGAGGTCACAAGCCACGTGTCCTCGAGATGAAGCGATTGTGATCCGGCTGTTCTAGGTGGGGATGCTTTGGCATCTGCAGCTGTATCTGTTACAAGTGCATCAATTCCAAATCCAAACGTTGACGAACCAGTTTCCGGCTGACAGTACTTCCACTGCCCGAGGAACTGCTACTGAATCTTATCCTAACTTATGATGAGCTGTGATCCCAGCTCAAGTCTACACAGGGGGATTGCAGTAGTGTTAACGAAGGAAGGGCAGACCCTGTTAGCCGACCGACTTGCCGACAATAAACTTCAGAGGCAATCTGCGACGAAGGCAATGTCCGACGATGGGGAATCGGTCGAGACCCCAGCAACGGACAGCGGCTCAAAGGTTGGGTATGCCCGAGAAGTAGCTGATGCGAAACATTACAAACGTGCTGTCTCGTATCTCCGCAAATTCGTGGGGCGAGACGCGAATTTGATTTCGGAGAGGGAGGTACACCTCATCAAGGGTAAGATGAGATACGTCAGGAAGTTCGAAAGAATCTATCCGCACGCTTTCCATCGTGAACCCGAATCCTACTGCTCGCATAAAAATCTCACTGTCTCTGACAAAGGTGTTAAGCCGACTTCTGATCTGAAGCCCTAGTGAAAAGACACAGGAAAAACTATTGAGAACATCCCGAAGCAAAATGTCACCTATAAGGGTGATCAACGTGTGGAGGGCTCTGTCTCAAAGCCCGATTCTATGCCTAGCGACGAAGTTGAAGCTCTATAGCCATCTGATCTCTATAGCCATCGACATTATTCCAATCTTACCTTCTTATATCTTTCTGTAAGGTTCTCATCTCTCTTTATTTCCCCAATCTTCTCTCCCCTATAGATATGTCCTTATCACTTTTCTTCTCGTTGATGATTACAAGGGACATAACGATCTCAGAGTGCTGCAGCCACATAAGTGACTGCACATCCCCAAACCTAACCTAACCTTGGTGACAAATCATGAGCGTTACAATACGCTGACATTGAAACCAAAGACTTATCATCAAAATAGAAAAGCCCGGGAGAGCAAAGACAAAAACAAGTTAAGTCCGGGCAAATGTTCGATTACAATGAGGAGGTGCATAAATTCACCGTGAAAAATAAATACTACCTTGAAGTAATGCGCGAACGGCCCGGTAGTACAAAATGAAAAAAATTCGCTGTTGGAAACATAAATTTACTGCGAAAAAAAATTCATTTCGGGGCCTTCCGGGCCGCCCCCTGCCTTGGTCCCTGAGCCCAAGTAATAATACAAATCTTATCTATTAGCAAATATATGAACTTTCAAACGGATCCTCCTCACTATGAGCTCATGTCATAAATTTGAATAAAAAAGTAATGGGATTCGGTTCCTAACACATTGGACCTCTTAACAAAAAAAGTTTGAACTTTGCAAATCCTTTTGAGGATAAAACGAACTGTCAAAGATACCCCATGCTACACTGTATGCAATTCAATCAGAAGAAAAACAAAATTGCTTCCAGTGATTTCTTGCCTCAAAAACCTGGCTCATAGTGATCTGTTCGGACAAAGAGTGAGGCCTAATTATGATTGATAAAACCGACATAAATGGCATCTGGGTATATAGCCCAATAATTAATGTAGGATCCCCATTTTCCAATTGCCCAATTTGGCCTACATTTAAACCAGTAAGGAAAGTAGTAAAGTCGGACTGGGCCGACTATATGATACCCTTCACCACTTTGGGGATATTCTACATATGTATCCTTACAGAAGCACCCATTGATTATTTGGTTTACAATCAACATGAATAGGTCCTAATTATTTATGGACGCTATGCTATATCTAAATCTGAACAGATTGCGAGGAAACTTGGCCGAGATTAATTTATATTAATTTCAGTACGTTTTGTCAATCGGCCTAGCTATGGGTCTTTAGTACACCTTTTACTTAAAATCGGACGAAAGTATATATATGAGTTAAAGGTAAATCTGAACCAATTTCAAGAAAACTTGACACACGAAAGGTTATAGTAACGTCAGTATATTGTACAAAATTGTGTGCGGGTCGGTCAATCTTTGGGTCTTTAGTGCACAATTTACATTACATCGGACGAAAATATATATTGGAGCTATATCTAAATCTGAACCGATTTTCATGAAACTTAGCACACATTATTTTGGATCCAATTCAGTACCCTATGCCAAACTTCGTGCAAATCGAAAGATATATAAGGTGCCTCATTTACCTTAAATCGGACGAAACCATATATGGGAGATATATCTAAATCTGGACCGATTTTCACGAAACTTGGCACACATCATTCTGCACCTAATTCAGTACTCTATGCCAAATTTTGTGCAAATCAAATGATATATAGGGACCTTGGAGACCGATTTATCTTAAATCGGAGGAAAATATATATGGGAGCTATATCTAAATCTGAACCGATTTTCACGAAACTGAGCACACATCATTCTTGACCTAATTCAATACTCTACGCCAAATTTCGTGCAAATCGAAAGATATATAGGGACTTCGGTGCACCATTTACCTTAAATCGGACGAAACTATATATGGGAGCTATATCGAAATCTGAACGTATTTTATCGAAACTTGGAACACGTCATTATTGACCTAATTCAGTACTTTATGCCAAATTTCGTTCAAATCGAAAGATATATAGGGACATTGGGGCCCCATTTACCTTAAATCGGACGAAAGTATATATGGGAGCTATATCTAAATCTGGACCGATTTTCACGAAACTTGGCACAAATCATTCTGGACCCAACTCAGTACCCTATGCCTAATTTCGTGTAAATCGAAAGATATAGAGAACTTTGGTGCCCCATTTACCTTAAATCGGACGAACATATATATGGGAGCTATATCTAAATCTGGACCGATTTTTCCCAATTTAAATAGGGTTAATCCTTGGGCCAAATAAGTGACTTGTGCCAAATTTCATCCAAATCGGATCATAAATGCGACCTGTACTTTGTTTACAATTTAACATCTACAGACGGACAGACGGACGGACATGCATAAATCGACTTAGAAAGTGATTCTATGCATATTCTCAAAAGGAACCATGAGTCTCTCTCGTTTCCTTTTGCCTGTTACAAACATATGCACAAAGAAATAGTACCCTGTACCACAGTGTGGTGAAGGGTATAACAATAATATCAGAGACAGGGCTCAGGATATGGAATTGGCAATACTATCAAACGTTGGATATTAAATTACCTGATCCATATTTCCATTTTATTAAATTATAGATTTTTTTCGACTCTCTTTCGGTGTCTATTCTCTCCCGTTTTCCATTTACTTTGGTTGACATTGTTGATATTACAACAAACAAACAATGACATACACAAAATATGCTGCTTATCAAAATTTGTTCTTGTCGCTTCGCTCTACGTGTTCGAGTGCATGCAAGTGACTACAAAAGCTAATAGAAAATTTGATTTTCACTATAATCAATATCCTTTGTTGCTGTCGGGGAACCGGGCGAACGACAACCACATGGTGATGTCCATATTTCTTTAATGCAAATACCAATTTGGCCTTTGCGAAGCCACCCAACTTTTGTTTTAGAAACTTCTATATTATTTATCCCAGTGTGAGTGTGTGCGTTTCGGAGTAGTTGTGTTGGCGATGGTGGTGATTGTGTGGATTTGGTATATTTACAAAATGCTAACGGCAAAAATTCGAATTTTCCACAATATCAAAAGCCATCAATGTCAACAACATTCAACTGGATGGATGACTAGAAAAGCCCACAGAGAGGTTGTACGGTCACGTACCTACAATCAGCTGGCTGGCCATCTAATATGCTGCTGCTTGCGTTGTTGTTGCTGTTGTCCTGCACATGGACTGTTTGTTACAGTTCTGTGTAATCATACTGTGGGTATAGTATGTGTGTGTCTCGATGTGCACAGTTGCCTAACCTCTACTGTCATTTGCATTGCTCGTCACCGACTGGATGGATGAATGAATGGAACAAAGAGCAATTACAAATAGTCAACTAAAAACGAGAACAACATCAACAACAGTTGCTGATTGAATGCATCCAAAAACTATAGAAAGTCTAGAACTCAAAAAAAAAACTGAAAAAATAATGATTTGTTTTTGTTTTTACAACAAAGGCAAGCAAAGCGAATATCTGTTTGAGGTTGGTAAAAATGTCACATTGGTGCATATCACCTGCAGCTGCAGATCTCTGTTGGCCACACATGAAATGAAATTATATGAAATATTTCATTGCTTGCTTTGTAAAATTTCCACATTAACCATTTGTCGATTGAACTGTATGTTGGGTTGTTTGCTTGCAATTCGTTTCGTTAATAATGATGTTGGAGATAAAATCAAATTTGTATTGTCTGAACAGGTGCATTGGGCTCACATACTTCAGATATTAAATTTGAAATGTGATATATAAAGAGCTATAAGATCCAAGCAGAAAAATTCACAATCTCGCGACGGCTGGTTCTATGTACCGGATTGACTCGGAGGAGCCAACCTTCGACCAAGAGCTGCCAACACAGCAACCCGGAGACTGGGTACATTTTAGGAGTTACACCGGCCTAAGCCGGGTACAGGAGTACAGCTAAAGGGACGTCATAACGATGCTGAACAATACCTGCAGTCTTCATAGTTGTGATGGATATAACGTCATAAGGTATACGTCCTATTGAACCATCTCGCTTGAGATAGACTGTAATGTCCCATACATGCGATGTATGAGGATTGCAGTCAAGTGTGGTACCGCCGAGGTGTTTAACGTTTACATTCCACACGGAATGGCAGTCTCCCCTTGCACACCAAGATAAGGGGAGACTGCCAAAGCTCACCATACATTTTTCTTTATATCTCCAGGTCTGACGGTTGAAGTGAGTTGGCAACCCGTAATTTTATTGGGTCAGGTCAGCTTCCGATTTCATAACTCCTGAACGCCGTACTTTCCTTAACCCTGGGAAAGTCAATTGGCGACAATTCAGAAATTTCACCAATCGTAGCTTCAGAGAACTGCCCAATCTTTCTGCTGTTCGGGTAGGAGAAAGAAATTTCCGGGTCATCATCACTGCTGCTGCCGTTCGTTATATCTGCGGGGTGTATACCCGAATTGAGACCAGCAGAGGCAGCGGGTTTAGCAAATGAGCGTGATGAGCTTCGTCGTACTAACCCTACTAACCGCAGAATCATAGAACAGACGATTAAAGTGAACGAGTCGGCGAGCCCAAGCGGAAAAAGTGGCTAGAACGTCTGAAGTGGTGTAACATCAGTACCGCAGAGAGTAAATTGTGGGTAACGGTTATGTCGATTATTTAATTCAGATATTTAATTTCAGATATCTCCGGAACTGGTTAACCTCTACGTCTCTGCAATTTCACGCCTATGAGATTGTGTATAGATTGTTACGTACGGGGATGATAGTACGATCATGGCGTCAGGGCCGAAAATTGAAGACATTTGCGAGAGGCTGAACATTAATCTTAACTAAGTTAACGACCACACTGTGTACCACATGGACAGCGGAGATGCGTCTATCTTTGAATTGTGCGCCCACAATTCCGACCAAAAATTAGCCCAAGGTTCTAGGGGTCGATAGCATCCATATTAGGGATCGATAGCCACAGTTATTTGCAATAAGGTCAGGAGCAGGAAAAAGGTTCTCAAATCGCTAGCCAACAGCACTTGGGGAGCTGACAACGAAACCTTGTTAACAAGATACACAGAAATAGGCCAGTCTGTGGTAGACTGTGCGACTCCAGTGTGGTCCGCCAACGTTAGTGCAAGGCAATGGGAAAATCTTAAATCCTGCCAGAATTTTAACCACTTGTGTGGGGTAGGTACCAGAAGCGAATCAATGGGCCCCATCTTCGGACTTGTTCTAAGCTAGGTAAAGATAATAGCTTGTACAAAATTTGGTTCAAATCTGACATTACATTCACCTGATATCGTGCGCATCAGCCGGCCTGACAGACAGTCGGACGGATATTTGTAAATCGACTCCAAATTGTCTCCAAAGAAACATGGGGTCTAAAACAAAATTTTGATGATGCATTAAGGCCTTCATTAGCCGTAAGGAACCCTTTACCTTTCTAAACCCTTGCCCATCAACTTCCAAACTCCAATTTCTGTGTGTAAAATATTTAAATATTTAAAGTAATAATTTTTCTTCTTTTTTTCGTATTAAATGCTGCTATTCATTCCAATGGATCAGCTCTCGGTGTGCAGAGTCATGGCACGTCAAGTCATCTACAACTAGCCAACCAGTCAGACAGGCATTCGCAATTTATTTTCGGCTATATCAACAGCACGCGTTGTTCTGCCGTTGTTGCTGCGGCTGGCTGGATGGATGGTTGGCCTCTGTTGGCCCATTGCAGCTTTAGCCCATTGCATGTCGAAAACAACAACAACAGCAGCAACAAAAACATGAATCGGCCACCTGCTGCATCATTTGTCAGCCACTTGCCTCCACTTGTGGTGTGCGTCACCATTTATACGCTCATTTACTTTTTGCAACAGCCATCAGTCACTTGCCCAATCACTTCTGGATATTCGTCGCTTTTGTTGTTGTTGTTGTTAATTTTGTTTTTCGTTTACACACCAACAAAAGTTTTGTTGCAATTTTTAACAATTTGCTTTTGCCAGTATCGATGACGTTAAGAGTTTTCGGCTTGAGAAGTAAAGGAGAGTGGTGGGAAACACAAGGAAGAAATAAAGCTGATGATGGTTTCTTAAAATGTAAAGAAAAAGAAACAGAAACAACAATCCCAGCAGCTGACAGCTGCTACAAGTGCACCCTGGTCAATCATGGTAATGAGACAGACCGGCTATGCGGATATGAAAGCATGTAAATCAATGTTTGCAGCGTGATTTATAATTAGTCTGCTTGTAAGTAATAAAGAAGACGAAGGAGAAGTTCGGCGAAGCGATGTAATGTATATGGTCACTGCTGCTGTAAAGCGCATTAAAGCGTATGTTTTTCGTGTTTTTTTTAGTCTTTCCGAAATCATAGTACCATCCTTCCTTTCAAATACAATACATTCTTAAACCTTTTAAGAATAAGAAAAAATCTTTAATATACATAATGACTATATGCGGAAAATAAATTTAATTGGAATTAAAGGAAAAGGCTCCCATAGGATACTGCAAATTTTGAGATTTTTTTAGAAATTATCCATATTCTATTATTTTTCATTAATAGAATATGGATAAGTATTAAGTCTTGTTACATTGGCCATAGACATCTGTGAACACGTGTCGTTTTTATACCCTTTACAACACTGTGGTACAGGTATGTCTTTGTGCATATGTTTTTAACAGGCATAAAGAAACGAGATATTTCCATGGTTCCTTATGAGAATATGCATAGAATCGCTTTCTGAGTCGATTTATGTATGTCCGTCTGTAGATGTCAAATTGGCACAAGCCACTTATTTGGGCCAAGGGCGAACCGTATTTAAAT
Source organism: Musca vetustissima (assembly GCF_032173495.1). NCBI lineage: Eukaryota > Metazoa > Arthropoda > Insecta > Diptera > Muscidae > Musca > Musca vetustissima. The sequence continues at coordinate 82,863 of NW_026888922.1, forward strand.
TGGAGAAAATCGTTTCAGATTTGGATATAAATCCCATATATAGTTTTGTCCGATTTTATGTAAATGGTGCGCCAAAGTCCCTATATATCTTTCGATTTACACGAAATTTTGCATAGTGTACTGAATTGAGTCTTGAATGACGTGTGTTAAGTTTCTATATATATTTTTTTTATTTTTGATATACCTCCCATATATATTTTCGCCCAATGTCCTTATTACTCTTTCTTTCCATCTTTCCATCTAATTCGTGGCCTTCCCCTTCTATGGGAACCATCAGTAGGCTCATTTTTATATGCCTTTTGAGCTGGGGCATTTTCATTCATCCGCACAGCATGGCCTAGCCACCGTAGTCGCTGCAGCTCAATACTACTGACTATGTCGATGTCCGCGTATAAATTGTAAAGCTCGTGGTTCATTCGACGACGATATTCACCGTCGACGCAGGTCGGCCCGTAGATCTTTCGGAGAATTTTTCTCTCAAACACCCCAAGATCTGCCTCATCTGCTTGCGCAAGTACCCATGCTTCTGATCCATATAATAGCACGGGTAGTATCAGCGTCTTGTAAAGTGTGAGTTTGGTCTGGCGGGAGGTGGCCTTGTTTCTAAACTGCTTACCTCGAAGCTGTAGTGCTTACTACCAAGAAGCTGTAGTTCTCAAGTTCCACAGTTGGTCCGAGTCTACTGGACGTCTTGCGCGTTGATACCATCAGCTTGGTCTTCTCGCCGTTTACTGCCAGACCCACTTTGGCAGACTCCTTTTCAATTTGTTCAAAGGTGGCTGTTACCGCTCGCAATGTTCGACCCATTATATCGATGTCATCGGCGTAGGCGAGTAACATGTGTTGTTTGGTGTACAGAGTGCCATTTCTGTTCACCTTTGCGTCTCGTATGGCATTTTCCAGTAGGATGTTAAAAAGATCACACGACAAACTGTCACCTTGTCTGAATCCTCGTTCGGTATTGAAGGGCTCCGATAGGTCCTTTACTACTTTAACTGCTGACCTTGTGCCACTTAAAGTTTTCCTGCATAGCCGTATTAATTTTGCAGGAATGCCGAACGCAGACATGGCTTTAAACACCTCTGAACGGATAGGGCTGTCGAATGCGGCTTTATAGTTGACAAATAGATGGTATGTGTCGATGTGTTTTTCGTGGGTCTTTTCCAGGATTTGGCGCAGAGTGAAAAACTGGTCAATGGTGGATTTGCCAGGTCTGAAGTCGCATTGGTATGGTCCGATGATGTCATTGACCATTGGCTTCAATCGTTTGCACAGCACACTGGATAGCACTTTATATGCGATGGGAAGGAGACTTATTCCTCTATAGTTGGCACATATCGTCTCGTCTCCTTTTTTGTGCACGGGACACAGGATGCTGAGATTCCAATCATTGGGCATGCATTCATCTAGCCAAATTGTGCTAATCAGCTGGTGCATGTTCCCAACCAACATCTGGCCACCAGTCTTGAATATTTCGGCTGGTAACCCATCGGCTCCTGCTGCTTTGTTATTCTTGAGCCGATTAATTGCTTTTATGACCTCATCTTGGCTAGGTGGTATACACTCTATACCATCATATCTTATTGGTTCTGGGGTATCTTCTTCATCGCCACTATTTGATACTAGAAGCTTTTGGAAATGCTCCTTCCAGATCCTCAACACGCTGTCTGTATCTGTCACCAGGTTTCCTTCTTCATCTCTACAGGAGGATGTGCCTGCACCAAAGCCTTCCGTTTGGTGTTTTACTCGTTGGTAAAATTTCCAGACTTCATTCTGACTCCTGTATATCTCGATTTGCTCACGCTCACGTTTTTCTTGTTCTTTCTTCTTTTTCTGAAAACACGTTTCTCCTCTCTCCTTTTCTCCCGATAATTCTCCATCACGTTACGTGTTGCTACTGTCTGCAGGGTTCCCCTATACGCTGCGTTTTTCACATCAGTAGCATTACGACACTCCTGATTGTACCATGGGTTTCTTGGTGGTGGTTTTTGGTACCCAATTGTTCTTTTTGCTGCAGTTTGTAGGGAGTGGGCAATTCTTTGCCATTGTGCTTCAAGCAGATGGGTAAGTTGAGCGGAGTAGGCCTCGGCTACCTGTTGTGTTTGCAGCTTTTCGACGTCGTTTTTCCGTGTTGTATTAGATCGCACCTTTGCTGCAACATTAAGACGGGTGCGTACCTTGGCTGCCACAGGGTAATGGTCCGAATCGATATTCGCTCCTCGGATCGATCGGACGTCTAAAACACTGGATGAATGCCTTCCGTCTATCACAACATGATCAATTTGATTTCTCGTTACTTGATCAGGAGAGATCCAGGTGGCCTTGTGTATATCTTCTAGCAGAATTTTAATGTCATGGCCAGGACAACGGTCATATGCTGTTTCTAGGCGCTCGTAAAATATGTCCTTGTTCTGTTCATCTTTATCTTCGGTCGGAGCATGGCCGCAAATTAGACTGATGTAAAAGAACTTCGCTTTTATACGGATTATAGCAATTCGCTCATCTACTGGAGTGAATCTGGAGACAAGGTCTTTTATTCTCCTGTTAACCATAAATCCGCAGCCAAATTCATGTCTCGTTTCATGGCAGCTATTATACAGGGCGTAATCGTCTGATTTACTTACGCCTGTCCCTTTCCATCGCATTTCCTGTAAGGTAATAATATCGGCTTTGTACTTCTCGAGTATATGCGCCAAAGCGAACACTGCGCATGTTCTGTACAACGTGCGTACATTTCAAGTGCAGATTCGCAGATCGTGGTCCTTTATACGTTTGCGGGGGTCGTCAACATTAGGGGGGTTTGGTTTTCTTTTTCTTAGCTTTTTTATAGTTTGAATTTTCCGAGAGTGGGCAACTAACCCGACGCCTCAACCCATTTTTTATAGTTCTTATGGGTGGACTCGCAGCACATATTAGCTCACTATTTCATCGGGTGATGAGAATAACTCCCCAGGTGGCACCGCGGAGAGTTCAGTTTCCACAATTGAGATGAAAGAGGGACCAAGATAAGCCTGGACTTCGCCATGTTAAAGCCAATCAGAGCCGTTGTTTGGTATCTATCATCCCCTACGCCACCCTTATTACTCTTTCGGCTTACACGAAATTGTGCAAATTGAGTTTATAATGATTATATCGAAATCGTTTCCGATTTAGATTTTCCCCCAATATATATGTTCATCCAATTTTATGTAAATTTTTGGTCCGATTTTTGGAATACCATATGGTGTTAAGCCTATAATGATGTGTGCGAAGTTTCGATGAAATCGGTTCAAATTTAGATATAGCTCCCATATATGTTTTCATCCGATTTTATGTAAATGGGCCACCAAAACCCTTATTTCTCTTTCGATTTACACGAAATTGTGCATAGAGTAACAAATTCAGTCTACAATGATGTATTTGCACATATGTTAGTCCGATTTTATGTAAATGGGGCACCAATGCCCTTATATATTTCTTTCAATTGAACTAAATTTACACGAAATTTGTCAGAGGGTATTGAATTGAACTTAGAATGATTTGCGTTAAGGTATGTAAAAATCAGTTGAGATTTATATATAACTCCCATACATATTTTCGTCCGAATTTATGTAAATGGTGAACCGAACAAATATTTTTTTCCAAATATAAGAAATTTGCAAAGCGTATTGAGTTGCGTCGGCAATGACGTGTGTTAAGTTTTACTGAAATCGGTATAGCTCCCATAAATAGTTTTGTTTGATTTCATACAATTGGTACGCCAAAGAACCCAAGTCTGTGCGATTCAAATGAAATTTTTCACAGATTTCAGAACAGTATTTAAATTAACCCATACAATTTAAATATCTATGTAGAACACATATTTAATTTCGTATGATTCTATTTTATTCTATTGTGCATATGAGCAGCTCTTGTATGTACCCAAAGTCGTGAAGGGTATCATATAGTCGGCTTGTCCGACTTTTGAGCTTTCCTTACTGGTTTTCTTTGGATACTTTCATATTATTTCAAGGATCCCCCACAGATGATTGAACCAAATTCGTGTCAATCGATTACCGTTCATTTGCGCGCTGGATGGTTGATGTGAACAGTAATTTCCAAAGGATGATATTCATTTAATCCAAAGTTTACTCATCGCAATATTTAATGCACGTTCCTTCGCTAATCGTTTGAAAATCGCCAAAATTTCAAATCGATAATCGAGGGTTCTCTTAAGCCCTTTACTGATTTCCAATTTTACAAATTCCGCCTCTAACATCAAACTCTGCCACCACTGTTCAAATACGCTGTGTCATTTAAACTTAAAAGAAAATCAACAACACACCATGGCATTCCTTGCCCTCATCCCTGATCCTGTATTAGTTATTTTTCACAGTTAGCCAATGTGGCGCCAGCATTATTAACAGGACAGCGTATATCATTGTTTGCCTGGAGCGCTTGTTGCGACAACCATTTGTATTGTCCAAGAAACGAAATACACAAGTGTCAGTTGCAGTTGTGACATTTGTTGGCAGAACGATTACGACTACGACGAAGAAGAACAACAACAAGAAGTATAGAAACGGCTAAATCAAGAGAATGGCTGTTTGCTGACTGTCTCAAGGCGTCTTCGTTCTGTTTGTTAGCTTCGTTTCGGTCGTTTGTGATTCTTAAAGTTTCACTTGCAGTCAGTCACAAACGTTGGCAAGTTTTTGTTGTTGTTAATTGATCTCCTGGAGATTTTAACGCTATTGGTGTTTGCAATTAAACTCGGCTAGAATGCTGTGTGGACGGGTGTTGTAAAGCACGGTATGGCGCGAAGTCGTGGAGATAGTTGTGGTCATTGAGAAATGTTGTAGTTTTCTAAATTCAATCGAATTTTTTCTCATTACAGATGATAATAACATAATCTTTAACTTAAAAATAAAAATAAAGCAGAATTTAAGTCCAAGTTCAAATTTATTATTATTATTATTTTTAGAAGTTCCTCTTTTCTGTGAGTCTATAATTTGGATTTTTAAATATTCAGGTTGGCAAGGACCAACAAACTTCTGAACTTATAACGTAAGGCGAGGATTTTTATATACTTTACATTTTACTTTAAATTGGTGCAAATGTCTAAAATTAGTCTTACACCTCCTCAACCCAAAAATCACATGTTTACCAAAAAATATGTACAGCATATATCATTCGCAAAACTCAATTTAATTTTTAAAAATGAAAATTAAATCGAAAATATGCTATTATCACAAACTGGAAGCAAAAGAAGAAGATGATGATGGTAGAAAAAATGAATAACAATCACACACTAACTGACGATGTCTCGACCGTCTTGTCTTATTTGTCATCTTTTCAACATGTGGCTCATGAATTATTAATGCTTAATTGTAAATAATGTTTCATCGCCCGGGTATACACGCACACACAGCATGGAATGGCATCGACTAGGATGATGATGGCGATGATGACGACGACAATTTATTGTGATATCGGTTGGATGCTCGCTCGCTCAATGGCAGTTCACTGCGCTAACGATAACAACAAAGTGGATGCGGATGACAGCCACAGTACTGGTCCGTCCATCCATCCATTCAGTCCAACAACCATTGCCGATGAAGATGTTGTGCTGTAAAACTGTCGTATGGATGGCGATTGAATAATAATTAATCATTTCAAGTCAATTTTCAATTCAGTTCAATTTTTAAAATTTAAACAGCATTGCTTGTTGTGGAGGGAAGGGATTTTTTCTGTTTTCTTACTGCTAATTGTGTTTGGCAAGAGGGTGTAGGAATAAAATTAAAGATATTATTTTTTATGTTTATTTACTAAACTAAACTATTGAGTGAAAACTATGAAAATATCTCATTTAGTGTCATTCGTAAAATAAATATGATGACTAACTTTATATTAAAGTTCATGCGAAATGGTTAACTGTAATCATGATCGGTGTTTATACCCTTCACCACACTGTGGTACAGGGTATTATGTCTTTGTGCATATGTTTGTAACAGGAAAAAGGAAAGGTAAAGAAAAGATATACGCATGGTTCCTTTTGAAAATATGCATAGAATCACTTTCTGAGTCCATTTATGCATGTCCGACTGTCCGCCCGTCCGGCAATGTATTTTTGTGAGCAAAGTACAGATCGCATTTATTATCCGAATTTGATGAAATTTGGCAAAGCCCATTTATTTGGCCCTAGGACGAACCCTATAGAAATTGGAGAATATCGGTTCAGATTCAGATATAGTTCCCATACATAGCTTCGTCCGATTTTCTCTAAATGGTGCTACAAACTCCCAATTTTTGTCCGATTGAGACAAAATTTGGCATAACGTATGGAATTGAGCCTGGCATTGAGTGCGTTAAGTTTCATTGAAATCGTATCAGATATAGATATAGCTCTCATATATAGCTTCATCCGATTTTATGGAAATTTTTGTCTGATGGCGACGAAATTTGTCATAACTTATGGAATTGGGACTAGGGTAGGTGTGTTAATTTTCATTGAAAACGGATCATATGTAGATATAGCTCCCATATATTGTTCTTCCGATTTTATGTAAATGGTGCTCCAAACTCCCAAGGTTTGTATAATTGAGGCAAAATATTGCGCTAAGTACTGAAATATTAGATTGAAATCGGTTCAGGTTTAGATATAACTTCCATATATATTTCCGTCGGATTTCTTCTCAATGGAGTACCAAACAGCTAAAGTTTTTTTTTCGATTCGGACGAATGTCTTCACAGCAAATATTATTGGAGCTACAATAACGCGTATTGGAGGTTGTAATATATATTCATATGAAAATATAACCTCTATATATTTTCGTCTGAGTTCATGCAATTTTTGCACCAAATAATAAAAGTTTCTCCTGCCAAGATAAAATTGTATACTGCGCAATGTGCTGCAGAATACTAGATGGCATATGCCACGGTTGCTCGATTAGGTCCTGATTTACATACAAAATTTTGCAACATTTCATACAAATGGTACACCAAAGACTCCAAGTGTGCCTGATTGACATGCAATTTTTCATAGATGTCAGAATGGTATTTGAAATGTTTTTTTTCATTGGTTCAAATATCTATGTAGATCACACACTTGAGTTCGCCCAATTGAATCAGGATTTTCAGATAGATCGATCATGTGATACATTTTATTGAATTCCATTAAAAGTCGACGTAAAGGATCATTATTAGAGTAGTTTGTATTATTATAAGCAACTCGAAGTAGTTTGTAATTGCGAGTTGGTCTAATAGGAACATTGAAACACAATCTTTGTAAAATGAATTCCGAAACAAATTTTCCTTGAATAATATTTATTATTTATTTCTGCTCTTTAATCAGGGCAGTTTAATCAGACTTAATCTATGTTCGTATGATGGGCATGACTGAGCATCCCAACCACGATATATTAAACAGAACAATAGAAATTTTTTTTGTAATTACTAGCAGGATGATTCGCCAATGTCAGATTTACAACTAAAAAGAAAAAAATGTCTTATAAAAAATTTCGAGAATTTAATTCAACAGCCTCTTAAATTTACGTAGAATTTACATATTCATATTATTGTTCAAATTTGAGTTTTTTTTTCAGTAGTTTTCTCCTAAGAAGTACGTACTTCTACTAATTTAAATTTATTTGCATAAAATGTGTTAAATGAAATATAAAATTGGTCCAATTTCACTGGATAGAAAATCTTTCTACTAAATCTTTAATCCCTTTATCCCCGTTATTTTGGTATTTTGTGTTCTTAGTGGGTAGAGAATCTTCCTGCAAAAACATTTCAATATTGGCCGGCATTGAGCGTTAACCTTCCACTATTCGGTATTTTGAAACTTTTGGGCTCGTATGTATTCTTATTGAGAATAACATTTCCATAACAAAGCTTATCCACATTGGCCCAAGATCATATTTAGTCCCCCATTAATCTGCTTTTTTGGGAAGGTTTTCAGCACGTTCTTCAACCAAATTGGATCTCGTGTGTGTTCAGGTTTCATGCGGTGTCAAATTTTCCTTTCAAAAATTATCAATATCTAGATACGTGTTGGTGTAGGTTCTATATAGCAGTACCGATCAATTTTCGGTATTCGAAGGCTGTCATACATACAGAAGCGATTTGATGTCTGTACTTTGAACTTGAACTGTACTTTTTACGAGTAAAAAATCAAAGCAAATCAATTTTCGGTATTCGAAGGCTGTCATACATACAGAAGCGATTTGATGTCTGTACTTTGAACTTGAACTGTACTTTTTACGAGTAAAAAATCAAAGCAAATTAAAAAAATTTGCTTATATTTTATTAGTTTTTTTGTGTATATAACAAAACACCATAAAATTAAAAATTTAACTCTTAAATTCTTAAGAAAAAATAAATACCCAAAATCATATTTAATACGCTACTTTCACACGTTTAAACCAGTAAGGAAAGTAGTAAAGTCGGACTGGGCCGACTATATGATACCGTTCACCACTTGGGGGATATTCTACATATATATCTTTACAGGTGTCGTCTTTTTGAAGGAACATTGACATGAAATTGAACGAACTTAAAAATGCGATCTTTATATAAAACTTAACCGACTAAAATCAATTCTTACACATGCCATTCTGCAATCTATTCTATACTTTGTAAATAGACTTTAAGCAAACTTCACTGTTTATGCTTCACTGTTTAAAATGTAATATCAATAAAGCACCCATTGATTATTTGGTTTACAATCAACATAAGTAGGCCGGAATTATATATTTAAGCTATTCTACATCTATATCTAAACCGATTTCAAGGAAACTTGGCCGATATTAATTTATATTAATTTCTGTACGTTTTGCCAATCGGCCTAGCTATGGTTCTTTAGTACACTATATACTTAAAATCGAACGAAAGTATATATAGAGGACATATGTAAATCTGATCCAATTTCAAGAAAACTTGACACACTATCCTTTCGTAGTAACTTCAGTACATTGTAAAAAATTGTGTGCGGGTCGGCCAATCTTTGGTTCTTTAGTGCACAATTTACGTTAAATCGGACGAAAATATATAAAATATAATATATATTGGAGCTATATCTAAATCTGAACCGATTTTAACACATCATTCTGGATCCAAACTTTGGGACTTTGGAGACTCATTTACATTAAATCGGGCGAAGATATATATGGGAGCTATATATAAATCTGAACCGATTTCCTCGAAACTTGGCACACGTCATTCTTGACCTAATTCAGTACATTATGCCAAACTTTGTGCAAATCGAAAGATATATGGGGACTTTGGAGACTGATTTACCTTAAATCGGACGAAAATATATATGGGAGCTATATCTAAAACTGGACCGATTTTCTCGAAACTTAGCACACATTATTCAGGACCCAATTCAGTACTCTATGCAAAGTTTCGTGCAAATCGAATGATATATAAGGACTTTGGTGCACCATTTACCTTAAATCGGACGAAACTATATATGGGAGCTATATCTAAATCTCAACCGATTTTCTCGAAACTTGGCGCACATCATTCTGCATCTAATTCAGTACTCTGTGCCAAATTTCATCCTTGGCACAAATCATCCTGGACCTAATTCAGTACTCTGTGCCAAATTTCGAGAGATATAGAGGGACTTTGGTGCTCCATTTATCTTAAATCGGACGAAAATATATATGGGAGCTATATCTAAATCTGAACCGATTTTTCCCAATTTCATTAGGGTTCGTCCTTGGGCCAAATAAGTGACTTGTGCCAAATTTCATCCAAATCGTATCATAAATGCGACCTGTATTTTGTTTACAATTTAACATCTACAGACGGACGGACATGCATAAATCGACTCAGAAAGTAATTCTATGCATATTCTCAAAAGGAACCATGTGTCTATCTCGTTTCCTTTTGCCTGTTACAAACATATGCACAAAGACATAATACCCTGTACCACAGTGTGGTGAAGGGTATAAAAATGTCCCAGAATGCGAATGTTTTCTATTTTTTTTTCGCACGACATAAACCCAAAACGGGCAAAAATTTATTTCCGATTTTCTTAATGGTTAGTGGTTATTTTGTTAAAATGTATACATAATTGGATTAAGTACTAGATACAATTCTTGATCTAAATTAATAATTTTCTGCATTTTCTCAAAACCGCGCAGTATGAAATTACGGTTGGTACATTTGGTTATTGCCTTCAAAGTGCCGAAAGTCGGGTGGTAGCGTTATACTGTACCTGTACCAAAACGGTATAAATTTTTTGTGGGAAAACCACAAACCAAAATTATCAAATTATAGTCGATTCCGTTGAAAAGGCCAAAATGTCGAATAATTGGAGTACCACTCTCTGATGGTTACCCTGAAACATGGACAAACATTGGTAATTTTTGGTAGGAAGATTTTCTGCAAAAATCCAAAATATAAAATTGGAGCAATTGGAGCCTTCGTTTGAAAAAAGTGCCCACAGGACCAAAAATTGTATAATGGAGGTATAATGTATAATGGGCTCTATGGAGGCTAAACCGAAGTACCCATAATGATAATTTTGAATATGATATTTATCACAAAAAGAAGGCTACTCTAAAAATATTGATCTATTTTAGTAGGAAGACTTTCTACCCGTGGAGAAAGCAAAATACAAAATTATGTAGAAAAGCGTAACCACGATCTTTAAAGTATAAAATTATTGGGCTACCCTAAAAATGACCGATATAAACCATTTTCAATACCAAACCTCCTTGGAGTAGTAGCAATGTATGTGTTCATATAAATATGAACATAATTTACACAATGTAGATCATAAAATATTTAAGTGTCTATCATAAATATATTTAGATAGATAAGCGCGTGTAAGTGATAATGCTTGTGTGCGTTGCTGGGGTGCATCAATAATAAAGGCAATGCCCAACTGATAATGCACTCAGCAAGGAACAAACAAGCATTTCTAATGATAAGCGCATAGAATAAGATAGCCTAAGATTTCAATGTCGGTCTAGCGCTTAAGTGAATTTACATTTACAATAAAATCAGTAGCGAATTAACATCTAAAAAAAAATGTCGACAGATAGACATAATCTGTACATGGTACAAAATCAGATTCTCAAAGAAATGATTGAGATTTCTGATAAACTGAAAACCGGAGTGGTACGGAAAGCGGCACAAGAAGCTGTGTACAAGTCGCTCGAAACGAAAATGGACGAGGCGAGATTAAATAATCTAAAATTAAACAAACTGGGAGCAAACAATGACGTATACTTCAAGGACAACATATGGGACCGACTCCTGAGCGTGCATGATATATGCAGAGCTCTCATGCAGAAAATTAAAGAAGAACCCGAAAAACAAGAGGTAGCAGAGCTAGTGGAACCATGGCATGGAAGTGGACATTGCTGATTTCTCTAGATATGCTCTGGAGAATGTCAAGTATACGTGGGAGATACAATTCGAGGACATCAAGCGGCTGCATTTAGAATTAACCACGGACCATGGACTGGAAGAAGTTGATGAAGAAGTAGAAGAAAGGATGAACACGAAAATCCAAATAATGATTGGGAAAATAAGTGATGTAAAAGAAGAAACGCATGCGGTGGAGTTAAAACGAATAGAGGTTCCAAGTTTTAATGGAAATGTGGAGGAATGAAGTTTTTTCCACGATATGTTTAAAAAAAATGATAGATGGTAATATTCAACTTTCGGACGTGCAAAAGTTGTATTACCTGAAAACCAATTTGAAAGGAGAAGCCTTACGATTAGTGCAGCATCTACAAGTAACTGACGCAAACTATAAGGCAGCGTGGGAGATGCTGGAAAGGCGATACAGTAACAAGAGAATTTTATTCACGAAACTAGTGGATACGATTTTGGATCACCCGAATATAAATAGTCAATCGGCATCCAGCTTAAGGAAGTTATTCGATAGCGTGAATGAGAGTGTTCACGCATTGAAGGCGATGTAAATACCGTGTGAAAAAATCTAAAGAAATTCAAAAACTTGCAGACGTGCTGGACTTCCTGGAACAACAAAATCAAGCATTGGAAGCAGCAGCAGACAGAATAGAATACAATCCAGAAATATTCAAGCAGCAATACATATCAGACATAGCGGAGAAGAAGCAATGCAGATTTTGCAAGTTGGTTGGTCACGACATTGTGGCTTGTAGGAAATTTGCGTCTCAATCATCGAACGAGCGATATATTTGGGTGAAGTCAGCCCAGTTTTGCCTGAAGTATCTGAAGCACGGAAAGGAAAATAGGTGTATAGGCGATGACAAATGTCAGAAGTGTGGATTGAGTCATAACACACTGATCCATTTTGGAGTAAGGTCTTTACATGGCGAGTACATAACATTAAGGGCTTTAATGGACCAAGGGTCTCAAACAACGTCGGTCTCTGAGGATACAGCGCAGCTACTACAACTACACAAGAGGAAGACCGATGTGAAGCTAAGAGGTCTCGGAGAGACTATTGTGGGAGTTGCAAAATCAAAAATATTGCTAGAAATAGGACCGAGATTTTCCAGCAGTACTAATATCAATGTCGAAGCTCTAGTCCTGCCGAAATTAGCGCCAGCTTATCCTGATAGCAGCTTCCAGTACAACATTCAACGATAGATGAACGTAAATCTGGCCGATCCAAATTTCAACAATTCAGAAAGAATCGAATCAACATTCAAGCAAGAAAGTTGTTTCCTTTCTCCCGCTCCTCTATATTTGCTTAATCTAAAGAGTACTTCTTTTAAATATAAACTAAACATTGAAAATATTGATATTATTATAAGAAAAATATGCTATGTAAATATAAAAATTTTTCAAATTGAAGCGATTAATTCTTTTGTAGGGGACTGTATCGTTATCGTTATAGCGATAGAGCTGTTGGATGATGGGCTCTGAAGCCGTGGATTCCTTGCGCACGTTCACCATGTAAAATGTGTTCACCATGTTCACTACGTGGATGATGTGTAATGGATCCAGGTGGACCCCGAGAGTAGCTATGTGACCCAGATGACTTATCTCGCTCTTCACCGTTAGAGGCATGAGACGATGTTTCTGGTTCATCATTGGGCCATTCACGTCTGACATAATCACGTTCACGTCCTTTTGGTTCTAAAAGCCATGGTTCCCGACCGCCACCACCACGTCCTTCTTGATGTTGTTGGCGGTGTTTGTGTTGTTTGGATTTACGTGCTGCCAATGTCATATCTTCATCATCTGCGTCATCCTTATTATTGTCATCATAGTTTTTTCCTTCGATGCATCTTGTTTTTCGGGTTCTTCTTTAATTTTCTGCATGAGACCTCTGCATATATCATGCACGCTTAGGAGTCGGTCCCATATGTTGTACAATTTAAAATTCTGACGACAGCTTAATTGACGTAGTATAGGCAAATTTCTCTCTATAAATTTTTAGGACTCTTATTTGACACTTTTTAAAATTTTTTAGCAATTTCTAGCATGTTATTAAACAAAATCTAGCATTTTTTATAAACAAAGTTTTGGCAACACTGGTCATAACAGATGGCAAATCGCCATAGATCAGTACCTCCCAGTAGTTGGTATTTTGAGGCTTTTGGACATTTTTTCTTTTTTTGCGCTCTTATTGAGTAGAAAATCTTTCTTCCACAAATTATCGAAGTTTATCCATGTCTTAGGGTAGCCCCCAATATTCGATATTAGTAAGCTTTAATCAACGGTTTTTAATCTAAACAGCTGTAATTTGGTACTTTCGCGACAGATTTAAGATATAATATGTACAGCCCTGTCGAACATGAGGACGTTTTTACATTTCATAAGTAAATTGGTGTATCGATTTTTTTCTTTAAAACTGTTTATATTGACATTGAACAACTGTCGCTTTAGTTATTTGGTTAACTGGCGAAAAAAGATACTTGAAGGGAAGGATGTTGTTTGTCATTGTCGATGGGCAATGCATGTTTGGTCCATTAATGATTGATCAGATCAGATTGCTAGCAAAATATTTTGGTATATGATATGTTAATTTGTTTATTGTTGCCATAGTCAGACGTTATCGGCAGACAGACAGATAACCGCTGCTCATTATCGAATATGCAGTGCTGTTAATAACACTGAGCAATCACAAACATTATACATACATAATAAATAAAATAAACCAAATATAAACCTACATTTAAATACAGTGGAACAGTGCTATATTAAACAAGTACAACCACGAAATCACTGACAAATAAAGCGTAGCCAATCTCAAGAGACCTGTAGCATCAACTAAGGCTAAGAACATTGCCAAGATATATTGAATATTCAATGTAGTTCTATACATATTGGGTTACAATTGATAGATAACCAACGAACACCTCAAATATATAGTATTCGCATAGAGCTTACTGGAAAAGTATCCCAAAAATCAAATTATTATTCTATATGAATATCGCATGTAGTATAAACTTATCACAAATACAAAAACAAAACAACTCCAACTATTCCCATATTACAATTATTTTTAACAATTTGTGAGTTTGTTAATTGAACTAACTAGCATTTGTTGTTGTGGCGTTTACGCACAGCTTTCAATCACTGTGTGTACGTACGTTCAGTGATGTCGAACATTTCATGTATCGACAACAACATCTGTCATTGTTGGTGACAGCATCTTCGCAACGTATTATATGGATTGTTCAAAATGTATGCTCTCATCATAACATTTTCCGACATACGAATGGCTATAGCATACAAACATAGATATGTACGCACACTCACACACGCACGTACAATTAGCATGGATTCATCCATTATCATCATCCATTGATGTTAAAATTAAAATTTTGTTTAATTACTCAAGCTTATGAATTACAACAAAGTTTTGTGAAATGCAAAATGTGTTGGTAAACAGGGTGTGAAGAAATGTAGTGCCGAAAATTTAATTTGAGTTTTAGTGTGTTTGAGTGTTGAACACACTGTCGTATACATATTTCCGGTAATAATCATACGTACCATTGTCCTTTAAAATCTTAATGCGACATTGTGGGAAAATATGGCGAAAATAATAATGGCTAATTAAACAGCAATGTTTAAATATATTTCAAATCCCTAGTTACATCCAATTCAGTTAGAAATCAATCAGTCAATCAAATCAATCAGGCTACGACCTTCAGATTTCATAAATTGCTCGGATTGTTATAGTGTGGCTACGATAAAAGTAGACATATATTGAAAATGTTATCTTAAGTGCTAAGCAGAATGTTGAGTGTTTTTTGTTATCGTGTTAAGGCATGCAAATAAGTTTAAAAAAATATATATAACTCTGAAGCTGAACGCCCACTAACTGCATGCGTTAGTGTTACCGTTTCCGTGTGGTTGTTGTATTTGTAGCCCTATAGGGATCCCTCATTCACGATTAAAATTGTTTATGATTCTTAAGCGGCTGGCCAATGGACGTGCATTACGAGTCTTGTAACTTTGCATAATAGCACTCGAAGACTTAAAGGATATGGAAATGAATTGATATAATTGGTTTTCTACGGAAATCATGAACGTCCGATTCCAAAAAATTCCGAAACCATTCGAAAGAGTACATGAAAAATTTATTTTTTAGACAAATCGAGTTAGAAAATAAGGATGAACTTTACCGTTTGGATTATTAGTTTTTGTGTCCGTCATTCATAAAAATGCTGTTTCTAGAAAAACGAGTTTAAAGTTTGAGAAACACTTCAGCCGCCGCTGGATGCTGTCGCAATAAATCGGCAATAACGTCAAGAGTTGAGGTTCTCACTAAAAAGTTCAAAGGGGCATTCTTCAATTAGTGGAGCTTCAAATTGTAACGACAAGTTACCTCCGGTTGCTGGGATATGCTCGCGGGGGTAGGGTTCGTCACAGAAAATTTATAATTAAGTGACCGAGAGTGAAAAGATGTAGTTTCAGTTTTCAAATTCAGAATACTTCGCTTTATTTACTCTTAAAATCATACAATAATCTCCGATACTTATATTATTAAGGCCTCCAACATATGCTGCTACTGTTCCGGCACGGCTGTTTGTTTTCCAGGAACTCGGGTTTGTTGGTTCTGGCGATCTGGAGTCCGTTCTGGTACTTGCTGCTGCTTTCTATTTAAGTCGCGACACTTTCCAAGATTTCAACACCTCAGTATGACGGCCCACGACGGTTCTTTGTGTCGGTTGTCCTAACGCTTTCCTTTCTATAAAGGCCCACGACGGCTCTTTATTTCGAGTTTTGCCTAAAAAATCTCTCTCTACAAATCACTTTTCTGCTACATAAAGGCCCACGACGGCTCTTTATTTCGAATTTCCTTTCAAAAAACACTTTTCTGCTATATAAAGGCCCACGACGGCTCTTTATTTCAAAATTCCTTTAAAAATCACTGTTTCGGTTATATAAAGGCCCACGACGGGTCTTTATCTCGAATTTTCTTTAAAAATCACTTTTCTATCATAAAAAAGGCCCACGACGGCTCTTTATTTCGCAAAACCAAGTACCACGGAGAACAAATTTTTTGATGAGGATTGATAGAAAACACTCCAATTAGAATAAATATGAAATTTTATATCGATATGTTAAGTAGTTTTGTCTCTACAAAGGTTCAAATCTGATAATTATTTATAAACTGATTTTTTACCATATTTTCGAAAAATGGGTGTGTTTTTCTGATGCTCAAATATTTGAATATTCAAATTAACGGTTATTATAAAAGTGTTTATTTTGGTTGCTGTGGATGTAAAAACTAGGATTCGCTTTAGTTTGTATGTATATAGATATCATATGGTGTATACAGTCGTCCACACTTGTAGTACTTAGTTCATCAAATTTTTAAAACAAATTTTGAAATTAGTGGAGCAGAAAAAAAAAGTTTAAAAAAGGTTAGCTCTAATTTTTTTTTATTTGAGTGGTGAAAAGTGTGTTATTTAAGGAATAAAAAAAATTAGCTGCGGAGTCCTGCGGTCCTAAGAGTTATTTAACTTTTTTGGTGACAACCTTATTAAAAAATATGGCATATTCATGAAATGGTTAGAAGCGAATGGTCAAATATGTTATGTATACAATTAAATAAGTTATTGAGGGTCAAATAGGAAGGAGAATATGTATTCAGAACATAGAAATAATACAATATTTTACATAAAATTTGCAATTAAGTGGTAAAAACGTTATTCGAAGCGAAGATATGGGAGAATTGGTTTTAAAATATAGCTTTTAAATAAATTTTCAGTCAGTTTGAAGATTATACTTATTTATCAGATCATTTGAGACATAATCTTATAATCTAAATTTAGATGTCGCACATGAATTACATTTGTGGAAAGTTCATACAGAAAAATATTAGTTCATGGCATGGGATATGCAAAGTGCAGTACAATACCTTTTGAGCGACTTTCACAAGATGCTAACAAGTCATGCCAACAAATAATTAGTAGCAGCCCGAACTTTTGTTAAAGCCGAGTTAAATAAGGATATTTAGAATTTTATATTACAATCCGACCTTGTAATATCCTTAAACAGCCATAAAGTAAAGGCCCGAGATTATAACGTGGATAATACTAAATCGTACATTTGGGAAGACAATATTTTATATATATCTCTGATGTGTGTTTTGAAAATTTTGTGAATGATAAAAAAGAGTAATTTATTTAGTAACTAAAGTATATCAAATATTTTATTAGAATAAAAATAACAAAAATAAAACTACTATACTTAATTTAGCTGCATATAACGATTTTATAGTACAGAAAGTTACATTTTTAGGGACTTTTGGTATGGTAGGTACCTGAAATATGGGCCAACAACTAAATTACAGCACCTATTACTTTCTTCGCCCAAATTTGATGTAATTTGGAAGAAGACATGAAAATTTTCCTGCAATTTGGATGAATATAAAAAATTTATAGGTCCAAAAAGCGGATTTTTCAAGACCCTTCGTATGGGAGGTATATCAAATCTTGGCCCAATCTACCCAGTTTTTGGTCCGTTGCTTTATAGGCATAAGTAAATGTAAATTGCCAATTTTCATTGAATTTGGTTGAATATTAAAGATTATATAGCCCAAAATAGTAAAATTTTCAAGACCCTTTGTATGGGAGGTATATCAAATCTTGGTCCGATCTACCCAGTTTTTGGTCAGTTGCTTTAGAGGCCTAATTAAATGTAAATTGCCAATTTTCATTGAATTTGTTTGAATATTAAAGATTTTATAGGCCAAAAAGGGTGACATTCTCAAGACCCATTGTATGGGAGGTATACGAAATCTTGGTCCGATCTATCAAATTTTTTGTCAGTTGCTCTTTAGGCCAATAATAAGCACATGTACCAAATTTCATTAACTTACGATAACTCCTTCTATTTTTGGCCAAAAAAGAGGTACCAGCCCAGGTGCAAAACATACAATCCCAAAATAATGAAACTCTATCTGATAAAGCGCCTGAATTGTTGACAAATCGAATCACCTGGATTTGAATTTAAGCATAAGGACCGTAGTAACATTTACCGACGTTACGCACTCCATCCATGAGGCGAAGTGCATTCCGCTTGCAACACCTCGGAATATTCACCGGAGACCTAAGCATTAAATATATTATTGGAAATAATAAAATTTGTAACGCAGCGAAATACGGGTCATAGACCCACCTTTTAGTATACCGATCGTCATATCTCGACTTCCGTCCGTCCGTCCGTCCATTACAATTTCTAACACGATACAGGCCACAGTTATGGACAAATCGTACGAAGGGTTTTGACCAAAGAAGATCCCTATGAATTTTTGGTAATGATCGGTTAATATTTAGGGGATGAAATAGACAAACAACTTTATTTTTGTCTATTTTGTACAAAATGAAAAAATCGCTGTTGCAAACATACATTTACTCTGAAAATTTTCATTCGGTAGTGGCCCGGGCCCCAGGGCCCCTCTCTGGCTACGTCGTTGGTATGCACTCGGATGTGAGAGTTAAACATAAATATTTATAGGTGCTTACGGTATCATATGGTCGGCCCCGTCCGACTACTGCTCCGCTCACTGGTTTAAAATATTTTTCGGTTTCAATTAGTTATTTGTTAAGAAAATATATGTTATACATTATTAAATCCCTGTTTACTAAAAATATTGTGCAAATTATTAAACAAAGCTCAAGTAAATACCTAATAATAATAACTCATGGCAAACTGTTTAATAACCACTGGAGAGGCCATCAGGGTCTTGAGGCTTTTCTACTTTGGAAATTGCAACGGAGCTTAAATAGTGCAATTAGTTTTCATAAGGATAAAAAACGGCGTTCCGTAGTTCCTAACCCTCAAAGTAGAGATCAAAAACGTTTCTAAGTGGCGTGGACCGACGTCCAATGGTAAGGGAAATATAAATTTATACATTTTAACAACAAAATATGTTTCGTTGGTACTCGTTAAACCTGTTATTCGGTGACGATGTAAAACCCCTTCCCGTCATTGAAAAAAAACATTAAACCTTTTTCAATGAGCTCAAAATTGAACAGTGGTCGACTGGAACTTTGTAATCGAGTCCAACGAATCCAAACTCAAACGTTTACAATCCGACGATAAGAATTATTGCTTATGAAAACTAATTCAAAGGCGAAATATGAAACATATTTGAGGAAGCGTCATGGCATGGATTGGTTTTAACTTATGGGACCTGGGACCAATGTAAAAATTTGACTATATAATAATAAAAGAAATCTATTGAGAGCAATGTAAAGTCATATCAACCAGTTTTGGTAGATAAGAACGCATATCCTGTAGAGGAAGTAATTATGAGCAGGACAAGACACACATAAAAAATCGTGAGAGAATATTTTGTAGAGCAACATTTTCAATAAGCGCAGCACAAAGTCGCGACCTCAATCCAAAGGATAATTTGTGGTCAATCGCAAAGAGACAGGTGCGACAGTACCAATAAGACCCTAATAACTTAGACGAACTTTGGCAGCGGATCGGAATTGAAATAAAAAATATATAAAAATCCACATTCCGTAATTTTTTTCAGAAGTGCAAAAGTGAGTACAAACATCCACTCGCCTCTGAACACAACTGTATATATTATTGATCAGAATAAAATTCTATGTCGATTTATGAATCCTCATATCACTACTTAAATGACGTCGGAGATCGCAATATTAAATATATGATTAGCATGTTTAAGATGTTTCATATTGAAAATGGAATATTTCGGACCGCTTTTTAAGGTATTCTCCATATAGCGTGATATTTTGATGCTTTTAGGAAAGTTTTTCAATCAAATCAACTGTAATTTGGTATATTGCGTTTTCATTGGGTTTTTTAGTACCCAATGATGTATTGGTCCACATTTTAGTGTATCCAGCATATAACGGGAAGAAAGTCTTCATACTAAAAACCTTTAATATTTGTTTACTTTTTACGATTAACTCCCATATTGGTCCATGTTTTGGGGTAGGGCCCAAATAATGGTATACCAAACCAGTGAGCAGAGCTGTATAGTCGGACGCGGTCGACCACACGATGCCCTACACAACTACCACAGAATTAAATTTTTTGCGGAGCCTGGGTAATATTTCGTGATAGTTGCAACCTTTTTCCCTATTAGAGGTCAACAGCACCTCTTCCTTACACTGACATATTTTCCGAATACTACCACTATTCAGTACAGCTCTTCTAATTACTTGTCCATATTTCCTTCACCGTGGGCTGTGTTGTGACGTTCGGCTTATAATTGTAGGCTATAGATTGAATAAAAAAACACACACACACACAAAGTCCACTTCCACTTCAACTTCATCCCAAAATTGTTATCTGATCATCCCAGAAAATTATAGGCGTTGTACTTGACCATAACTGGAACCTCATTTTAAAGCGATCAGCGCTATATTTCCGCCCTCTAGTGTGGTAATGGTTTATTAAATAACATCTGATTACGTAAGCACCTGTAAATATTTAAGTGTAACTCCCACATCCGAGTACATACGACAATATAATTGATAGCAATTTAAAGGCCAACCACTCCTATTGGATATACTATCAACTTCTCGGATCTATATCCTTCTGGAGTTAATATATACACTATAGAATACAAATTTTGTTGTTTTTCACAAAAAAGTCAAGATCCATTTGTTTATTCTTTGGCCCAATCCCCTTCTCCGTGTAAAAGTTCGAGAAACCAACAAAAATTAAGTATTTGGTACATTTCATGCCCTAAGTATTAACCGATCTTTACCAAAAACAATAGGGGTCTTCATTGGGCCAAACCCACCCTACATGCAAAATTTCGTGAGGATTGGTTCATAACTCTGTCAACATAGTTGTGTAGGGTATAAATATTCGTTATTTTTGTGCACATTTTTATACCCTACAGAACTATGTTGTCAGGGTATTATAGCTTAGTGCAGCCCCAAGAGTTTGTAACGCCGCGAAATATTGGTCCTAGGCCCAACTTTAAGTATACCGATCGTCATATCTCGACTAGCTGAGTCGATCTAGACATGTGTTTCCGTCCGTCCGTCTGTCCATTATAATTTGTAAACTCGATACAGACCACAGTTATGGACCAATCTTCACGAAATGTTGCATGTAGGGTTCTGGCCAATGAAGACCGGATAATATTTAGGGGGTGAAATGGACCAAATACTTAATTTTTGTCGGTTTTTCTGGTCGATCCAGAGGCCGCAATTATGGCCCAAACATCGCGAATTTTTACATGGAGAAGTGGGTCGGGCCAAAGAATACTTACTTACCTAGCTGGCTTGTTTACAGAACGGTTGTTCCGCGTCGGTCTTATGCGCAAGTCCACCAATTTGGAAGACCACGTTCCAAGATGTTGTTTTCTACTTGGTCTTTCCATCTAATTCGTGGCCTTCCCCTTCTACGGGAACCGTCAGTAGGCTCATTTTTATATGCCTTTTGAGTTAGGACATTTTCATTCATCCGCACAACATGGCCTAGCCACCGTAGTCGCTGCAGCTCAATACGACTGACTATGTCGATGTCCGCGTATGAATTGTAAAGCTCGTGGTTCATTCGACGCCGATATTCACCGTCGACGCAGATCGGCCCGTAGATCTTTGGTGCCAAAAATATTTTCCCTTCCGATTTTTGCATTAAAATCTCCTAGCAGAATTTTAATGTCATGGCCAGGGCAACGGTCATATGCTGTTTCTAGGCGCTCGTAAAATATGTCTTTGGTCTGTTCATCTTTATCTTCAGTCGGAGCATGGGCGCAAATTAGACTGATGTAAAAGAACTTCGCTTTTATACGGATTATAGCAATTCGCTCATCTACTGGAGTGAATCTGGAGACAAGGTCTTTTATTCTCCTGATAACCATAAATCCGCAGCCAAATTCATGTCTCGTTTCATGGCAGCTATAATACAGGGCGTAATCGTCTGATTTACTTACGCCTGTCCCTTTCCATCGCATTTCCTGTAAGGCAATAATATCGGCTTTGTACTTCTTGAATATATCCACCAAAGCGAACACTGCGCCTGTTCTGTACAACGTGCGCACATTCCAAGTGCATATTCGCAGATCGTGGTCCTTTATACGTTTGCGGGGGTCGTCAACATTAGGGGGGTTTGGTTTTCTTTTTCTTAGCTTTTTCATAGTAGGTTGGGTTTTCCTAGAGTGGGCAACTAACCCGACGCCTCAACCCATTTTTTTATAGTTCTTATGGGTGAACTCTCGGCACATATTAGTTCACTATTTCATCGGGTGATGAGAATAGCTCCCCAGGTGGCACCGCGGGGAGGTCAGTGTCCACAATTGAGATGAAAGAGGGACCAAGATAAGCCTGGACTTCGCCATGTTAAAGGCAATCAGAGCCGTTGCTTGGTATCTATCATCCCCTACGCCACGGGCCAAAGAATAAGTTCTGATAAAGATTGCTCAATATTTAGCGGGTCAAATAGACCCTGACTTTTGTGTGAAAAATTACAAAATTTGTATTCTATGGCGTATATATTTACTCTTAAATTCGGAACATTCTTTTTTCTGAGCGTGAAAACCCTGAACAATAACATAGTCCACATCTCGATCGATTAAAGAAATTTTGAATACAGATCACGTGGTTGGGGATATAAAAAGTTCAGCCCGTACGAATATAACTACTTTTTCACTTATTTAGTTGTGGTACTATTTTTGGGCAATGATGTTTGAGAACTTTGATAAATATTTATGTCAAAATTATGGAACATTTGGATGTGGTGTCGTATGAGTTATAACAATACTAATACGCCTTATGTTACCCCAGGTTAAACAAAATTTCATGGAATATGTTCATCAAATTTTACGATTGAAAAAATTGTCTATTTTAACATTACTAACATACAAATATAGATCTATGGTGAAAATATGTCAGTCTCTTCTCTACAACACCGTTATAATTTACCCCACCCTGTAACCGCTGACAAATACGTTATACATTGCCAAACATACACAACATATCGACAACATCAGCAATGGACATTAACATCGACAACGACACCATTATCAAATGTTGTTAAAAGCACAATTCCAAGTTTACCCGGATTTATCCTTAACAACAACATCGATGAGAACAACAACAATAATAAAGCAAAATAGTAGCTCCTTCAAATGAAGGAGCGAAAGAGAGACAAAAGACGGCCACAACCAACAATTGGCATCATCAACAGAAATAATATCCAGAGCAGCAACAACAAGAACAATAACGTGAGGGAAATTTTGTGCATTATCCTATCGTGTGAGAGTGTGTATGTGTGTGTGCGTGTTTGCATGTATTTGCTCGCCTGTATGTATGTTGTACAACCAATCATCGTCATCTCACATTGTCAAATAATGGATGCATGAGAAAATTCGATATAATTGCATCTGCTGGGGAAATGCTTTAACAAAAATATATTGTACGAGCATTGGATGGATGAATGGACGGACAGACAAACGGGCAGGCTGGCAATCAAAATATTTGTAAATTTTTAAATGACAGAACACGTAGAGGAAACGGATCTCTAGGTTAAAATTTTCATTTAAAAATAAAAATTCAATTTCTACAAAATAATGGAAATGTGAAGAGATATTTCTTGTTGTTGTTGCAATGAAATATGTTGGGTACGTGGTGGTATGTAATTAACATGATGTGACGTATTCTCATACTCATTGTAGATGGAAGAAAATACATTTTTCGGAATTGTGGTAATTCTTCATCGTATTAAGACGGCTTGATGTCATAACTTCATCGTACAGTCCGAAGAAAGGAAAAATTCTACTTTTCGAAAGAAAAAAAGAATAATATAAATCCGTTAGGAATTATTTTCGAAGTGACCCCGAAAAACCAAAAGTATTTTCGTGGTCCATGGTCTCCAACTAAACAGAATTGGTACATTAGAACCCCTGGATATTTTTTGTTTGTTTTGTAGCACAATGTAATTGATTTAGGATAAAGGCTTGGACTTTGGGAGGTTCAAACGAGACCAACGGGGTCTATTTTATTTTTTTTTAAAGAATTTTACAGGCCATAGACGTGGATTTTTTAATATTTAGTTTGAGGACTTATAGGGTTGAAATGAGTTCACGTTTTAAAGAAGTTCTTTAAGGATGCATGCACACCAAAGTCGAGGTCTTTTTTAAAGAGGTCCTATAAAGGCCAAAGGCGTGGACTATTTAAAGAAATTTTTTGAGGACCTGTAGAGGCTAAAGGCGTGGACAGTTTAAAGAATTTTTTTGAGGACCTATAAAGGCCAAAGGCGTGGACTGTTTAAAGAAATTTGAATTGAGAACCTGTAGAGGCTAAAGGGTGTGTAGATTTTTTAAAAATTATTTTTATGACTTTTAGAGGTCAAGGAGGTATATTTTTAAAAGACTCTTTTGAGGACCTATAGAGGCCAAGGACGTGAATTTTTTAAAGAGCCCAAGGACGTGGATTTTTTAAAGACATTTTTTTGAGGACCTTTCTTGGCCAAGAATTTTGATTTTTTAAAGAATTTTTTAATGGTGAGTGGACTTTTTAATGAACTCTATTGAAGACCTATGGTGGCCGAATGCTTAGATATTTCATAAAATGGCATATATTGCCAAAAATCATTTCTTTCAGGTATGCGATAGGCGTTGTTTTTTTAAAGCATTTCTCTTGGTACCTATAAAAGCTAGAGGTGTGTCTTTTTTGTAGAAATTATTTCAGGGCCTACAAAGTTTTTTTAGGATCCTATATTCCCAAGGTCAAAGGCATTTTTATGTACTGCAGATGCCTAAGGCACAGATTATTAAAAAAAATTAAATGCTACTTAGGCATAGATTTTGTAAATAATTTTCAAGATGTACTGCAGAGGCCTAAGGTCTAGATTAGTTTAGGTGCCTGAAGACCTAAGACGTAGAATTTTAAAGAATTGTGAGATGTACTGCTGAATCCTAAGGCGTTGACTTTTTAAAGAATTTTTTAGGTGTACTGCAGAATCCTAAGCGTAGATATTTTAAAGATTTCTTGAGATGTACTGCGGAGGCCTAAAGCGTATATTTTTTTAAAGAATTTTTTAGATGTATCACAGAGGGCTAATGCGTAGTTTTTTTAAAATTGTTTGTATGTATCACAGAGGCCTGAGGCCTAGATTTTTTGAAGACTTTTTAGATGTATCATAGAGGCCTAGATTTTTGAAGACTTTTTTAGATGTGTCACAGAGGCCTAGAATGTAGATTTTTTTAGATGTATCACAGAGGCGTACAATTTTAAAATTTGTTTAGTGTCCTAAGCCGTAGATTTTTTAAAGATTTTTTTTTATGTCCTAAGCCCTAGATTTTTTAATTTTTTTATGTCCTAAACCGTAAATTTTTTAAAGGCGTGGATTTTTTTAAAGAAATTTAAGATATACTACAGAGGACTAAGGCGTAGATTAAAACTACTTCTTAAACTACCCAGATTACCAAGTTACAAACACTTCGATTTCGTGTATGTGAGATATGACAAATTTAATATGCACACAATCTTATGGTGGTGGGTAAAATAGTGTGTATAGAAGCCCCTGCTGCTAAAAACCGATTAACCTAATATACCCCTAAACAATATTTTCAATATCAAATTCTTGTCGTGAACGCACTTTCTCTGAAGAAACCCCTAATCTTTGTATAAGTTCTTCATCTTTAAATACCAACATTTGCTGATGACAGCATTTCCATAAAGTAACAAATTAACGGCTACTCAGCATTTGAAACATGGCCATTAACATTTCAAACTAATTTGAGTAATGACATCGAAATTCCAATCCTTGGTGCAATTAGAGGAAATGAACGGCGTTTCGAAAAAGGTGGACAAATAAAAAAAGTAGATTTGCAACTTCTAAACAGTCAAAAACATGAATGTTTTCCCAAAGAATAAATCCACACGAAAAATAAAATTACAGCGACGTGTTGGTGGTGTTGCTACTGGCTGTTTTTGTTATTGTTGCCTACAAACCAAAGAAGGCATCTGCAGTAAACCAAGAAACGAA
Organism: Musca vetustissima; assembly: GCF_032173495.1. Classification (NCBI taxonomy): domain Eukaryota; kingdom Metazoa; phylum Arthropoda; class Insecta; order Diptera; family Muscidae; genus Musca; species Musca vetustissima. Next base: position 109,224 of record NW_026888922.1, read on the forward strand.
ATCACAATCAATGAAACTGACTGAGAATAAAATTCCACAAATTATGACATACAAATTTCTTCGGAAAGAAAAGCAACACCCAACCAATTTTATTCATACGCACATACTCTCGCCCACACAATTCTACTCTTGGCTAAAAGGAACTACCAGCCATGGTGTACTTTTGCTATAACCCCTCAATGGTTCAAACACTAATTGAGGAAGGAAACAAACGTCCCATACAAAAGGGCCAAAAAAGCGGAATGAACTAAAAACTGTAAATGAAACGAAAGTTTTGTTAAACGAATTGAACTGTTGCCACACCGACACAAGGTCGGTACGCACACTGAGATTGCAAGTGTGTATTTGACTTGAATAAAAGTTTTTTTTCTGCGTACAAAAGTCATAATCGAGTGGCACCAACTTCGACGAGGGTAAGTCGTTTTGGGTTTTTTCGTTTCGTACGCATTTTGGAGTTTGATAAATGGCAAAGGAAATAGTTAATTTGGCGAATTTCATTGTTGAAAATCCAGGGTCCAATTATGATTATGGCATAATATTATTTGGTAGTGATATAAATAATAAAAAATCAATAGTACCTTAAAGATATCCTAAATATTGTCTTGAATGCCGATATTTTTGAATGGTATTTACTTTGTTCGTAAATAAATTCAAGTGTTCCTGGTCTGAAAGTTTATGCTGGATACCTTTAGGTATAAATTCAGCCCATTCGATTCCTAATTTTTGATCATATAAATATTTTAAAACGTTTTCGGGGATGCGTATATAAAAGTTCTTGTCAAGAAACCCTGAAGGAAAATTCGCCATAGAGTAAAGATTTTGATATATAGTGTCCGACCAATTTTAGATATTGTTTAGAACCTGCATAAATAAAGTGGAGATAGTTAATTTTGTCATGTTTTTGTATTCAAAAAATATTCATCTCAGATCCCAAATAGTATATCCAATCAGGATAGAACTTGCAGTATTTACGATAGAATTTTGAAATTTTACACATACAGTGCTACTACTAGCATAGTATTCAAAATAGGATATATGGGGCCAAATTTTGGTATAGTCCTCATATAACAATATTTTGAATACTCGTTGAATATATTTCTATCAACAATTTTCAATATTTTTCAGTCTTTTTACCAAAAATGATGAATATCGGACAACTTTGTGAAATTGCCCACATAGAACGGTAACCCCAATTTTGATATTTTGAGGATTACGAAGTAACAATAAGTTCACATTCCGAGCCTTTGGTAGGTACAGAACTTCTTCCCAGATCATTATACCCTGCACAACTATGATGTTAGGATATTATAGATTTGTGGGGTCTCAAGAGTTTGTGACACCGCAAATAATTGGTTCTAGACCTACCATTTAGTATCTCGACTAGCTGAGTTGATCTAAACATTTGGGTCCGTCCGTTTGACTATTATAATAAGGCATTTACGGACTAATCGTCTCGAAATTTTGTATGTAGAACGGGTTCTGGCCAATGAAGACTCCTTTTGGCCCCCTTTTGTAATAATCGCTTAATATTTAAGGGATGAAATTGACCAAAACCTTGGCCACAATTACATGAACTGAACATCACAAAATTTTACACTGGGAAAGGGGTCTGACCATCGAAAAAGCACGTCAGTATTTATGAAGACTGGTCAATATTTAGGGGGTCAAATGTGTTTGTGTGACCAATCGTGACTGTATGCCTATGAGCTCGAGACAAGATCGCAAGGGTCTTCGAAGGCGACTGGTCATGTGGGAACAAAACAAATCCAAAAGTTTGATTGATGATAAATAATTCGATCTTTATACGCTCCACCATATACCATATGGATGGTATATTACGTTTGTTTATCCATTTGTAACTCATCCAAATAATCATCTCCGACCCTATAAATTATATATATATATATATATATATATATATATTTTTGATCAGCGTAAAATTCTATGACGATTTAAAATTGTCCCTCTGTAGGCTCTAAACGAATTGAGATAGATCGCTAAAATGTGGCATAGAGTTGTGTCTGCAGGCAGGTCAAACTCGAAGATTCGCTAGCCCACATATAAGGTTAACGCCTAATTTTCGATACTTTGTGGTTCTTGAGTTCGCTCAAATTTGGTACAAATTTATAAAGATCCACTAAAATTTATAAAGACAGGTTTTCCTTTTTCGCATAGTCCCCATGGTACCGCCAAATTTTGGTGTTTTTGAATGCGTTTTCCAACCGAATTCGCTGTGATTTGGCATTTTGTTCTCTTATCTGGTATCAAATCTCTCCACCGAAAATTATAAAGATAAGTCAATTTTTTCGGTTAGCCCCATATGTACTAAATCTCTCTACTAAAAATTATAAAATTATAAGGGTGCCCCCTATATAAGGATTCTTAAGTGCAAATTCGCTGTAACTTGGTATTTTGTAGTCGTATTTGATAACAAATCTCACCCCCAAAATTATTATTTATACTCGTCATGCCTTTGGATGTAGTCTTCAAACAACCCTTTTTATATTGAAATAGTTAACTGATTTGTTCCGCGTTCCGCGGAGTTGTCTTTGCTTAAAATTGTCTGTTTATGCCCTAGATGGTATGAAATTCTAAGACGACTTAGTCGATTCGGAGGATATCGAGATAAAAAACTAGAACGCCAGGTTCGGGAATGAACTATAACGGCCTACATTAAGGCCTAGGTCCCATATATTGATACCCCTTATGTAATGCGAACTTCAAATGTTCGGTAATTCCTACACGATGAAATCAATATTGATCACTCTTAAGGTATGGCTCCTCATATAACTTTGCCCTAACTTGCGTTATCAGATCAATTGCAGATCAATTCAAAAACACAGTCATGGCATATTACCATTTTGGCAACCCTAATTATCTCCTTCGTTTAGATACACGATAGGGTGATTAGCAAAGATAGACAGCTGCTGAACAAATATAGAATACACATTCTAATCAAAATACACAGTTGGTCAACGATTACGATTTTTCCTAATCAACCAATTAGAATTCCTATGCCATGCATTGGAAAGCAATAACATTTATCAGACCACTGTAAATGGCTAAAAACAGCAGTTGCAAATACGCTGGAACAAAATCAAAATAAACGACACTCACCCAAAAAAAAAAAAAAAAAAAAAATGGAAAATAAAATTTAAGCTTTTACAACAACATCGGCAACAAAATATAAGTATTGGGAACAGCATCAGGCGGCAAATGATGAAAAACACCATTAGGTGAGATTTACGCACACCAATAACATTTGGGAAATAATCAGTTGTAGCAGCAGCAGCTGCAAGAACAGCAACAACAACAACGATGACGACAGCAGGAACAGCTTTAGTAACAAGAGCAGCAGCAGGCATGGAGCCAGAAACAGCAAGACTCAGACCACTTCAATGGCTTGGCATCGCAGTCAGGATGGGTGTGATGTGTGCCAGTGACAGATTTCCGTAGAGAAAACCAAACAACCTACACTCAGAAGCACACGCACACACACACACAGCCCCAACACCTACGAAGAAATCCGATTTTTTGTCGTTCATCTATGCTGTACAACGTTTGGCTTGACTAGATTTTCTCTCAAAGCAACACCAAAACACCATTGCCTCCTTACGAACCTTGTTTTTGGTCGTAAGAGAAATCATGGTGGCTGTGACAATGGGTGTTGGTGCCTGTCTTTGGCCATTGTGGTGGCAGACTGGCAGGCTGGCTGTCTGGTCGGGGGAGGGTGTGGGAACAAACGTTTTACGTTTACTTGTGGTGTCGGCAAAAGTAAATTGTCCGCACAACTGTTTAAATCCTGCTGTTGCTGGCATGCAACGCCTTGACTAGACTACACGTTTGAAAGTTTGTACTTTGCCCAACCGAATGGCTGGCTGGCTGCATGGATGGCAAATTGTGTGGATGGTAACATTTGCTGGAGCTGCCATTTCCAGTCTAACTGCTGATGTGGCAAATAAAACAGACGCCCGATTATAACCAAATGCCAAATGACTACTCCAAATGTTGCTGTATTCGAGAATTGTGTGTCAGATGGCAATGAGTGCCTGCTTTTTTGGGTGATGGGGGAAGGAGCGGTGGTGTTGGATTTTACCAGCCGAAATTTGAGTTGTGAGATATATGGAGAAAGACATCGGAGAGAAGGCAGAAACACACCGAGTTCGAAATATGAAAATCACAGCAATTGGTTCAACACATTTTAGTTTATTCTACATTTCGGTTAATGTGATTGTGGATAAGAGGGCTAGGTAAGTAATGTTGAGAAATTATCAATAGGAACAAAAATTGGAACTTTTAGAGAACTCACAATCTCTTAGTTTGGAAAAGTTGGTAGGGTCCAGAAATACCTAAAATGAGGAATGCTGTTTATATTCCGAAAATTAACAGGGCCTCTATTTTCATTAAGAATGGTTTAAATTCTTACAAGAACCACTTTCTCTTCGGTTGGTTAATTCCAAATACCGAAAATGGATCGGGACCATTACAGGTGGTCATCTGCCAAGAACCCATAATGCCAAAAACAATTTCCTTAAATCAGCGAACCTTTCATATCGGGACTATTTCGAAACATAGAAGAGTCACATTCAAAATTTTCAAAAAATATATTTGCTACCCTTCAAGAAACCGGAACACCATATGATTTCCCCTTCAGTGGAAAAATACGAGTACATTTTTCAAAATTAGGAAAGTATGTCGGCTATGTCGAAACATTGGGTATTCTTATAGAAGAGCTGGAACTCTTCTTATCGAAGACCAGGAACTCTTCTTATCGAAACATGGAGTTCTTCTTATCAAAAACCTGGAATTATTCTTATCGAAGAATTGAAGGTATTCTAATAGCAGACCTGGAGCTCTTTTTATCAAAGACTTGGAGCTCTTCTTATAGAAGACATAAAGGTCTTCTTATCGAAGACCTGGAGCTCTTCATATCGAAACATGGAGGTCTTCTTATTGCAGACCTGGAGCTCTTTTTATCTAAGATTTGGAAGTCTTCTTATCGAAGACCTGGAACACTTTTTATTGAAGTCCTGGAGCTATTCTTATCTTATCTAACCTAAAAAATGAGTCTGGAGATTTTATATGAGGATTATGTCAAAACATTATAAAAAATAGTAAAAATGGGCGTAAAATCCCTAACATATGAAGCCCCCCGACATTCCAATAACTAACTTCGGCAACATCTAACGCCACTCAGAAGAAAATGCCAATACTAAACAAGCGAGGACCTCAACCACTGTTGCTTCAACTTCAAAAATATTCGAAATATGTAGGGTATTTGCCAAACATGTTTGGCTCTTCCCAAAAAATCTTGACAAAACTGTTTTTCGTGTCCCTTGAAGCCGCTGTGTCAAATTACGCCCTTTCCGGTAGAAACTTGGGACCAAACAGAATGACTAATCCAGTATGATGGCAATACTATTTGAAAACAGAAAGAGGAGAAAAAAATCAAATATAGAAATAGTGCGGAACCATTGTATATGATCAATAAATTTTAGAAGTGATAAATTTTTACAAATTGTCAAAGCAACAGTATAGGCGGACGGACCCAATCCATTTTATTCCCCAAATATCATCAAACCGTCATCGAAAATTATACGAGTCGTCGTTGACCATAACCGTAACCCCATGCAAAATTTCCTAGCCGCAGATTCAGCCCTCTAGTGTGTTAATGGTAATACTAAACGATATCCGAATCTCTTGTATTTACTATCAATTTTTTGGGTCTATGTGTGATGGCAGGAGAAAACGCCTTAAACAAAAAAATGGCAACACTAAATAAACAAGGACACCAATCACTGCTTATAAAGCCTTAAATATACTAAAAGGGTGGCGGGAGTTCTATATCGAAACATTTTCTGCAAAAATGTTTTTCATGCTCCAAGAAGACGGAATGTCAAATTACATCCCCTTGTGAAATTGAATCGGGACCTTTATTTTCAAATATTTTTAAAAATAGACTTCACAAAAGATGCACCCGTAGCCCCTGACATTCTAATAACCGGCCTCGGAAGCAACATCGACACATAAGGCTAACAAAGATAGAAATACATAGTAGGATAGCGCCACCCTAAGGAAAAGGGCAACACCAATTAGGCCGGTCTTACAGCAAATTAGCTACATATATATATATATATATATGCGACAAACTTTTCCATGATGAATGTTATAAAAATATGTAGATCTAATTCAAAATTGAAATGAACTTTTAAGATACTAAAAATGTAGGACCCACATAATGCGAATATTTACAGTGATATACCTATTTCAAAATATGTATTTTTATTTGCAACCTTTTAAGATGGAAATCCGTTGAGAGCCTCTGAATGACAAACAAGGAGATATCTTACCTTCAGAATCCTGAACTTTTCTTCTACCCCAACCGTTTATCCAACCCTCGTTCAAAATCAGCCAACAGATTTTCTTCCTGCTGAATTGCAGAAAGTTCAGTTATCGCAAAACCAGACAGCACCCAGCATCAGCATCAGAATGTGCGTTTTGTTGAATTGGTGGAAAATGTTGATGGCTAAAAACGGTTTGTTTGCTCGTTTGTTTGTGATTGTGGGCCACAATATGGCATTCGTTTAAGTAGCTATGATATTACATTTTTGGAGTTGGAGAAGTTTGTTGATATTAGCTGGGAAATTTAAGTTACAGAGAGCAATGTGTTAACATAACAGAATGCTGGCGCATATTTTTTAGGTCCTTTGTCATCGTAATTGGTAATAAACGTGTGTTGGCTTGGCAGCCACCACCCGTCCTCAACACATTCCTGCCGACAAATCCCAAATGTGAGCCAAACAAATATTCAATTTAAATGTTTGTTGTTAGATAACGAAATAAAAATTGCTGTCGCATATTACCCCCCCAAAAAGAAAAATCCGTAATTCGCATTAAAATGATATGTGTGAATGATTGTCTGGGAGTTTTGTTCGATGGTCTGTCGGGTTGTTTGTTGATGTGTTTATGCTCGAGTGTGTGTGTGTGCCGGTTTATTTGTCCACCATCTGTTTCTAAACTGGACCTAAACGTTTGCTTCTATTTCAATATCTGTTTAAATGCATGTAACACAACTGCACAATTTATCTGGGGAATTAATTAATGCGTGGAGTAAAACCAGGTTTACTAATTAGCCGATTTCATAGTTACAAATGTGAATATGGGAATTAGGGATTTGTATTTTCAACTCGATGATTTTTTTAGAGTTAGATATTTAGATTGAACAGATATTTAACGAAATATCGGATATTTGAATATTCGATTCAAAAATTTAGAAAACCGGGTTTTTTTCCTCGGACTTTATTTTTTGTACGTATTTGGCATATATAGGGTTTTAGTTACAATAAACGGGTAAAATGGAGGATAAAAGCGCATCTTGTGATAATTGGGGACCGGTTCAATAAATAAAGGACGAAAAAGAGTTAGAAGGGCGAAATGTTCTACAAACAAATTCCTCATTCGATTTTATTGCAAAAATGTAACATCAAACCAGTAAGGAAAGTAGTAAAGTCGAACGGGGTCGACTATATGAAACCTTTTGGGTCTTTAGTACACAATGTACATAAATCGGATGAAAATGTGTATTGGAGACATATCTAAATCTGAACCGAAACATAGCACACAATTTAGTACGCAAATTTTGTGCAAATCGAAAGATATATAGAAACTTTGGTGCACCATTTACTTTAAATCGGGCGAAAATATATATGGGAGCTACATCCAAATCTGAACCGATTTTTCCCAATTTCAATAGGATTCGTCCTTGGGCCAATTAAATGAGATGTGCCAAATTTCATCCAATTCGAATCATAAATGCGACTTATACTTTGTTTACAATTTAACATGGACAGACGGTCGGACAAGCATAAATCGACTTAGAAAGTGATTCTATGCATATTCTCAAAAGGAATCATGTGTCTATCTCGTTGCAAACATATGCACAAAGACATAATACCTTGTACCACAGTGTGGTGAAGGGTATAAAAATATCATGACTTATTTCCAAACTTTGACATAATCCCAAAATCTTATCGCGCATACGTATAGTTTCGCAAATTACTTCAAACTATCAACTATCCGTTTGGAAAATTCGGTTAAAACCTAAAATAGGGACTATTTTTTAATATTGGTCAGTATTAAAAAAATTATGGTAATTTATCCACCGAAAACTCAAAATATATCTTTATACCCACAATGCTTTTTAAATGAGGCAATAGTTATGGCAAATTGCAGTAATTTCGATTGGAAAGCGAGTTCTTAATATGAGGGTTAAATCCAAACATAAACCTACCCCGATTAGAAAATGAGGATGGGACCGTGGAAATACCTTCAATACCGCTCGATTGAAGGTATTTCCTCCTTTGTATGGGGTATGACCGAACGAACCCCATACAAAGGAGGAAATGCATAGAATCACTTTCTAAGTCGATTTATGCATGTCCGTCCGTCTGTCCATGTTAAATTGTAAACAAAGGGCGCATTTATTATCCGAATTGGATGAAATTTGGCACAGCTCATTTGTTTGGCCCAAGGACAAACCCTAAAGAAATTGGGAAAAATCTGTTCAGATTTAGATATAGCTCCCATATATATTTTCGTCAGATTTAAGGTAAATAGTGTTCCAAAGTCCCTATATATCATTCGATTTGCACGAAATTTGGCATAGCGTACTGAATTAAGTCTAGAACGATGTGTGCAAAATTTCGTGAAGATCTGTTCAGATTCAGATATAGCTCCCATATATAGTTTTGCCCGATTTATGGTAAATAGTCCACTAAAGTCCCTATATATCGTCGATTTGCACGAAATTTTGCACAGCGTAATGAATACGGTCTAGAATGATGTGTGTTAAGTTTTGTGAAAATCGGTTTAGATTTAAGTATAGCTCATATAAATATCTTCGTCCGATTTAAGGTAAATTGTATACCAAACTCCCCATATATTTTTTGATTTGCATGAAATTTGTCATTGCGTACAGAATTTAGTCTAGAATAACGTGTGCTAAGTTTCGTGAAAATCGGTTCAGATTTAGATGTAGCTCCCATATATATTTTCGTCCGATTTTATGTAATTGGCGCACCAAAGTCCCTATATATCTTTCGATTTGTCGAATTTTGGTGTAGGTCACTGAATTAAGTCTAGAATGATGTTGCTAAGCTAGGCCGATTGACACAACGTACTGAAATCGGTTCAGATATAGATATATAATAAACATATGTAGGATATACCCAAAGTGGTGAGGGGTATCATATAGACGGCCCAGTCCGACTTTACTACTTTCTTACTGGTTTATTATGATTTATGTAGTACATTTTACCCATCGAGATCATAAAACACTAAATGTACTATTTCGACTGAAAATGAGTCTAGAATTATAAAATACCTAAATTTTGACGGATATTATGTCAAGAAATGGAAATTGGGCAAATATGTTTTCAATCCTGGACAGCGACACAGGAGATGCTCAATTGACTCCGTCTATTACTTGTCATCACAGAGTCTGTAGTAGTCAGTAACACAATAGAGAAAGTCCTGATATAGCAATGACCAGTAATGGCTCCTGTTATTACTCTAATTTCAGCTTTACTTAGGTTAAACAGTGAGTTTGGTCTCTTAGTTGACAGAGTCGACCAGATAGATCTTGATACATTGCACCTAGGTTCGCTGTGTCAAAGTTACGAAAAAGGTCTGTGGATTGAGATCCTCGTCTAAATAATTCGTTTGCCTTTTCATTACCCACGATGTCACAGTGTCCTGGTACCCAACACAGCCGATAGCTGTTAGTAAGTGTTATTAAGAACCGCTTAACTATCCACAAATATAGTCACCGGTTCAACGATTTCTGACTTTTTATCAATTCCGCTGGCATCCAAATCGTGAAAATTTGAACTTGAAAAACACTGCAGTTGCTATCCAACTTGTAGGTAAGATCGAAGCCTGGCTTTTCACAGTAGACGCTAGTCCCTGTACCATCTTGGATCCGTCTGTATAAAAAGCCAGAACGTCCAGAGGAGGGTTCCTACGGTTCCAGTCGTCTCTACTGGTGAAAACGACATATACATCGTTAAATATCAGGTCTGGTTATATATAGTCGCTTAGTTCTACGCGTTGGGGATAACGACATCTACATCGCCAAATCTCAGGACTGGTGATATATAGTCGCTTAGTTTTAGTTCATGCTGCCTTAGGGCACTATCAAACTACCTAAAACCGGGTGGTGGACCTAAACTGAAAATTTTCTACGCCGCCTTTAAGTGCACCGATCGTCATATCTCGACTAGCTGAGTCGATCTAGACATGTGTGGCCGTTCGTCTGTCGATTATAATTTGTTAACACTATACAGGCCATAGTTATGGACCAATCGCCCCGAAGTATAGGTTTTTGCGGTTGTTTTTGGCAATTTTCCGTTAATATTTAGGGCGCAAAAACTTTATTTTTGTCTGTTTTTCTGGTCGCTCTAGAGCCCGACCGGAACACCACGAATTTTTACTCCAGGAATGAAATCTAGCCGAAGAATAAGCATGTCTTTTTTAATGAAGACCGGACAATATATTGCTGGTCAAATGGGCCCAGATTTTTGTGTGGAAAATTACAAAAATTGTATTTTTGGGCGCATATTTACTCTTAAAGGACGTAGACCCGAGAAGTTGAAATATATCTAAGAGGAGTTGTTGGCCTTTAAATTGATACGAATTATGTTGTTTTATGTACTCGGATGTGGAAGTTATACGTAAATATTTAAATATGTCTATGTGTTATGATATTG